>NC_136491.1:112346954-112409454 GCF_053919585.1 Euprymna scolopes
ATCAAGAATGCGAGACGTATATGCGTGGTTAGTGAAGTAACGAGTTTTGCGACGCTTATTGAATTCGTTGTATTTTTGAAAACGGAGAAAAGAAAAACACGTTAGCGTAAAATTATAAATATTGAACACTACCTAGCCCCATAAATATCTACCTAGCCCCATCCAAAAAATACAAAGAAAGAAAGAAACGAAAAAACAAGAAATGTTGATTATATATTGTGTCTTGTTAAGTATTTCTGAAAGTTTTCTAGTTGGTTAAAATGTAATTGAGCTAAATATAGGACGATAAAACCTGACATGATGCAAAGAAATCTGCGACGTAATTGTTTAAATGTAAAAATCTATAAAATACCCCCTAAAAAAAAACGCACCAAAAACAAACGAAGGTTTTCTGTTTTTATGTGATACCCAAAAAGCAAATAAAAAGCAAAAAAACAAAAAACAAAACAAAAAACAAAAACAAACAAAAACAAACAAACAAACAAAAAACAAATGTAACTGTTTTAATCAGAAATCGAAAGTTTTATAAAAAAAAAACACGTTAGCGAAAATTTATAAATAATGACCCCACCTTCCTCCTCCTTCCTAGATGAAAGAAAAAGTATATAAGGAAACTAAAAATACAAGGAATATGGAATATGTTGTATGTGGTGCTAATTATTTTCGGATGTTTTCTAGATGGTTAAAATGTAATTGAGGTAAATATAGAACATTAAAACCGGATATGATGTATAGAAAGCTGCGACGTAAAATGTGTTGAATCTAACAATATGTAAATAGCGGTAATACAAGTAATGGAAAATGGCATGTGTAACTTTAAAGTGATTAAATAAATGATTTATAGCAATGCGTGATGGCATGTGTGAGTTTAAGTGGAATAAATAATGTATAACAATGCGCGGCAATTGAACTGTCTTAGTGAATTAGGGCTGCGGTGTTCGTTTTTTTTTTTTTGTATCTTTGTGTGTAATCCAGAATAATAGAATGTCAGTGTTACAGCCAATGACAATCGGCGGACTGTTATGAAGGAAGAAATCAGTATTTTTTGAATAGCGAAGTGTACTAGTAGTTGTAAGTGTATGAGTATGCAATCTATAATGGTTATAGAAGTACGCAGCCCTGTGTAGGAGAGTGGGGAGGGGTCGGTTAGAGCAGAAAATATGAGCTACTTCGTTTTTGGGTCTTGGCAATCGTGATGATGTCGCTTCTAAGAAATAAAAGAACATTTTATTAAATCTAATAAATATGTCTGTAACGGTGTTCATAAGTTATATTAGATAGCGGATAAAAAGTTTAGATGAAATAAATTCGTATATGGCATCTGTCATTGCAAACCTATCGTAATTTGGTGCGGAGGGGAATTTCTGCAATCAAATTATTATATAGAAGATATACAATAAACAAAAGAACAAAAAAAAACCCAAAAAAAAAAACCCAACAAAAACAAAACGAAATAGACTAACATCCCAAACAAAAATCACAATCAAACCAGACAAATATCCCAAACAAAGCCATTTCGCCCCTTTCTAGAGGCTGGCATTCATAAATATTCATGGGTTTAGAAGTAATCTAGATGAAGTGCACTATGTTTTGACAAACGTCTGGGATTGACTCATTCCTGATCTGAAATGGAACACATACATCAAATCTGTTGTTAACATCACCGGAAAAATGGTTGTATCATTCTACAGTTCCGGTAGATATTTCACTGCTGATGCAATCATCTACCTGCATAAGAGCCTAGTATATCCTAGGATAGAGTGGTGTTGCCACATCTGGGTAGGAGTCGTTTGGAGAATCTTATCCTGCCTTAACAGAGTTCAAAATTGTCTTTGAACCCTAGTAGGCGATGATCTTTTCTCCTCACTGAAACCTCTTTCCCACAGAAGAGATGTTGCGAGCCAGTCTTTGCTCTATCGTTATTTTCATGACAAGTGCTCGTCTGAGCTTCAATCTATGTTTCTACTTTACCAAACTTCCATAAAAACCACTCGTCTAGGCACAACCACTATCAATAATTTCCCTTACTATCTCTCTGTACGTAAATCTAAACACAAATTCCAAAACAAAGCCTATTTTCTAGAACTGCCCACCCGTGGAATTCTACTCTACTGTCCTACTATCCGCTTGACTACAATATGGAAAAAATGACGAAGAAAAGTAAAAATAAATAAATGAATAAAAAGGAATACAAATAAGAAAAAAACGGAAAAGAAAGACAAATACAAACTTTAAAAGTGTCAATTTTAATTTTATTTTTATTTCGGACTATTAGTCTCATCTTTATTAGTTGTTGCTTGTTTGTTTTTTTAATCTTTTTATTGGTTCACAACGTTTCGGCCAACTTCCTCTGGCCTTCGTCAGGTGGTAACCGCGACGGATAGGAACTTCGAATCTCCTAACTGCATTCTCAGCCATCACTGCCTACCTACTACCACAAATGACGATTTGGAATCTGTCTGACTGAAAACGAAACGATACATCTACTTATATTATAAATATCGAGTAGGTATCTGGCTGTCTAAAACAGAAACGATGCATCTATATCTATTATAAATAGCGATTTTTTTTGTCTGTCTCTGTGAAGCTGAAACAATACATCTAATTCTGTTATTAAAAGCGATTTAGTATCTTTCTGTTAGACACTCAATCAATACATCTATATCTATTACAAATAGCGATTTAGTATGTCTGTCTGAAACTGAAGCGATGCAACGATATTACAAATAGCAATTTGGTATCTGTCCGTCTAAAACGATATTACAAATAGCAATTTGGTATCTGTCCGTCTAAAAATGAAATCGCACATATACATCTATTAGAAATAGCGATTTGGTATCTGTCTGCCTGAAGCCCAAACAGTACATCTACCTCTATTACAAATATCGACGTGGTACATGTCTGTTTGAAATTGAAACGATACATCTATATCTATTACAAATAGCGATTTGGTACCTGTCTGTCTGAAACCAAAACGATGCATGTACTTCTGTTACAAATGTAGAGGTTGTATCTGTCTATCTGAAACTAAAACAATACATCTATATCTATTACAAATAGCGATTTGATATCTCTCTTTTTGAAAGTGAAACGATACATCTTCTATTAAAAATAGTGATTTGGTATCTGTCTGTCTGAAGTCGAATTGGTACATGTACTGCTATGACAAATAGCGATTTTGTATCTGTCTGTCTGAAGCCAAAACGATAATTTACTTCTA
Organism: Euprymna scolopes; assembly: GCF_053919585.1. NCBI lineage: Eukaryota > Metazoa > Mollusca > Cephalopoda > Sepiida > Sepiolidae > Euprymna > Euprymna scolopes. Next base: position 112,350,175 of record NC_136491.1, read on the forward strand.
TTACAAATAGCGATTCGGTATCTGTCTGTCTGATGTCGAATCGATACATTAACTTCTATTACAAATAGCAATTATGTATCTGTCTGTCTGAAGTCGAATTGATACGTCAACTTCTATTGCAATTAGAGATTTTGTATCTGTCTGTATGAAAAATTGTACACTAGCACAAGAGTCTGTCTGAAGTTGAATTGATACATTATCTTCTATTGCAAATAGCGATTTGGTATCTGGCTGTAGGCAACTGAAACGACACATATACATCTATTATGAATAGCGATTTTGTATCTGTCTGTCTGAAACTAAAATAATATGTCCACATCTCTTACAAATAGCGATTTAGTGTCACTCTGTCTGAAACCGAAACTATACATTTACTTTTGATACAAATAGTCAATTTTATATCTCTTAGTCTGAAACCGAAACGGTACATATACTTCTATTACAAATAGCGATTTGGTATTCGTCTTCCTAAAGCTAAATTTATTTAGTATTTATCTGCCTATCTTCCTGAAGCCTAAGTTATACTCTGCCAGACTCTTGTGCTACTGTACAATTTTTCAATGCTTACTGTACTATTTGTTGTATTGTCATGGCATTATCCTCCTAGGCATTACCCTCTTTTCTCGTTCTTTTTTGTGTACTATAGTATATGTTTGATCATCATGATGCTATTTAATATTTAATATTTAATATAATATATTTTCATTCGTTATGACATCATCTTCTTATAATCTACTTTGGTGACCAGTGTAGTACATATTCTTTCGTCATGATACCATTCTCCTAGGGATTATTATCATCTTCTTTGGAGGGGTTATGTAGGTGTTAATTCGTTATGATACTATCCCTCAGGTATTATTTTCTCTTTTGGTGGTCAGTGTAGTATATATTCATTCGTTATGATAACATTCTTCTAGGCTAGCAAAAATATACGACCGCAGGAAGCATATATTTGCTAGAAGAAATAATTGACGTAAAACAAGTTTGTGGAACAATTGACATTAACCGTGGAATGAATAAAGGTCGAATATGGGCGTAAAAAAACCCCTCAGAAGATGGGAATAAATGATAGGGAAATATAGAATGGCGAGTTCACACGCTGTTTACAAAAAAAAAAAAAAAAAAAAAAAAAAAAAAAAAAGTATGAATGGACAAATACGCATGCGCACACGAATAAAAGTGCCATTTTGATTTTACTTTTTCTCGAGTTTTTTGTTTGTTTGCTGTTGTTGTATGTTCGGTCTTCCACTTGTTAGCACAGCTGTACGTGCGTGGGCGTGACTTAATAGTTCTACAATGCTGGGAGGTCAGTAGAGGTGAAAATGTCGGCATACTCATAACATAGGTTACATGTACTGGATTTAATCAGTTTTTTTTTATATACTTTTTATTCATCTCAAACAAGACATAGTGAAACTAAGTCTTAAGGAGCTACTATTTTGGACCAGATTTGCCTGAATACTATGTAGGGAGTTGAGCAGCAAGATGTCTGTTCACATTAAACTTGAACTTTTTCATGTCAGTCCAGTCAGGGAAGCAGGGGTCTGGAAGGGAATTCCAAAGTCTTGTTTATCGAGGGTATTTACGTCGAGTGGGTACTAGTGCTCTGAGTTCATTAGAGAACTTACCATTAAAGTACTTGCAAAACAAGCATATGGATGCCACATTTCAGTGATGGGACAGAAGTTGGAGATTGGCCGACAGTGCGGGACCTATTAGGTTGGCGACTCATTTTATTTTTGTTTAACTCTATCTAGAAGCGAGAGACCAGTGGCAGAGGTACCAACCCAGATGTGACAACAGTATTCCATGCATGAGCGAATAGTGGCTTTGTAGAGATACAGGATATTCTCAGTTTTCTAGCATAGTAGAGTAGTTTTCTAGCATGGTAGAGAGAGCCCACCTTATTTGCAGCAAACTTGGCAATTAACTCAATGCATTTGTTCCAATTCATGTTGTTTGTGAATGTTGAGCATAGGAGCTTGAGGGAAATACTTTATCATTAACCATGGAAATCAGTAGCTGAGAAGGTTTCTTGTAATTTTTAAAGGAAATAAGTTTAGTCTTGGTGGCATTGAACGTTACCGTCCAGTTATTTGTTGGATATGCGTTTATAAGCAATGTATAAAGGTCGCGGCCATGGAAGAACGCGAAAAACATCTGTTCAGGCATTAAAAATATTTTTGTTTGTTTTTTTTTTTTGTTATATATTACTGAATGAAGATTCATTCCATTAAAAATCCAGTTAGTATTATGCATCTTAAATTGAAAAAAAAAAGCACGTTGAAAAAGTGTTAACATTATGTGAAGAAGCTGAAACAAAACAAAATGGCCACTGAATTTGACCTGATATCATGTTTATCTGAAAACGACACTCGAATTTATGGAACATCACCCACGTTTACACGTGGGACCAGTACGTTGTTTGCAGTCGACATCGTAAAGGAGACAAAGAATAACTCAAACTCACTTTTCCTGTTGTAACAACAGTTATTTCCTCATTCTTTCACCACGCATAACTTTTCACTATGGTTATGACGTCATGCACGTCTTTAACGTGCTCCCGAACGTCATCTACGTCTCTAACGTGACCGTTTTCCTTTTTTATAGTCTTTTTCTTTACCGATGACGCCATTTCGCATGCATTTGCATACGCGCGTCATGGTGGTGGGAATGTCATGGTCTGGGGTTGTATGAGTGCTGCATGTATTGGAGAGTTACATTTCATGAAGGGAAACATGAACTCTAACATGTACTGTCAAATACTGCAGCAGAGCATGATCCCCTACCTCCAGAAACTGGGTCGCAGAGCAGTGTTCCAGCATGACAATGGCCCAAAACACACATCCAAGACAAACACTGCTTTACTGAAAGAGGCTGAGGATAAAGGTGGTGGGCTGGCCAAGCATGTCTCCAGACTTGAACTCAATCTTTAGGGCATCCTCAAGCAGAAGGTGACGATACGCAAAGTCTCAAATATCCGCCAGGTTTGTGACGTCATAATTGAAGAATGGAAGAGCATTCCAGCTGCTACATGTGAAGCTCTGGTAAACTCCATGCCCAGAAGAGTAAAAGCAGTTTTGGATAATGATGGTTGCCACATAAAATACTGAGAGTTGAGGAGTTGTATGTTAATATTGACAACTTTTCGTAAGGGGCGAACTCACTTTTGTTGCCAGGGTTTCAGCTTTTTATGGCTATATTTTGAGTTATTTGGAGGGGAAAATAAATTAACTCTGTTATATATACTGCAGACAGACTACTTTTCATTGGGTCAAAAGATAATTTTTTCAGTGTTGTCCCATCAAGAGATATACTCAAATATTTGAAGAAATGTGTGGGGTCACTTTTGTGATACACTGTATATTGGTATATTTAGGCAGCATTTTTTCATTCAAGCAAACATTATTAAATGCAACGGAGACACTTTGCTTTATGATTCTTTTCTTTTGAAGATTTTTCGATTTTCCATATAATCTTTTTAGTCGCGTGCAAGTAACACTATGTCACTTCGTCGGTCCGTCCGTCCATCGCTCCGTCGGTCGGTCTGTCGTTGGTCGGTCTGTCGGTCTGTCGGTCTGTCCATAACACTTTTGTGCTTGGTCTTTTTGGTTAAGATTAAAGGTCTGTTGTTAATAGATGCTGTTCTTAGCCTTTTAAGCTTTTCTTGGCCTTCTGGCCGGGATCAAAGTGGAGTATCTGTTCCGGCAGATACTGCACTTGAGATAATTTGTACCAGTCAATGGAGGGGAAACCCTCTATACTGGGACAATTATTATTTTTGGTAACCAGAGTGACCCCTTTTAGGGGAGCTGGTTTTTACCTCACATTAAAAACGGCCTTGTGCCTAATTTGCTCAGTGGGGGAGCAAATAAATACCATCTGTTCCGGCAGATACTGCAAGCAAAGACCATATGTGGGGGCAACTCCACATATAAGACCTTGGTCAATGTAGGGGCAACCCTTCATACCAATTGTCACTATCCAGCTGCCCTACTCCCTGGGGAGTTGGTCCCCATTTCCCCTTCACTCCTCACTTTAAAAATCGGCCTTGTGCCTAATTTGCTCGGTGGGGGAGCAAATAAATACCATCTGTTCCGGCAGATGCTGCAAGCTATGACTAGCTATGACTAGCTATGACTAGCAAAGACCAGATGTGGGGGCAACCCCACATGCCTGACCATTAACCAGCTCCCATTTCCCACCTCTCGGGAGCTGGTCCCCTTTTTCCCTTCCCCCTCCCTTCACTCCTCACATTAATAATCGGCCTTGTGCCTAATTTGCTCGGTGGGGGAGCAAATAAACACCATCTGTTCCGGCAGATACTGCAAGCAAAGACCCTATGTGGGGGCGACCCCACAGATAAGACCTTGGTCAATGTAGGGGCAACCCTTCATACCAATTGTCACTATCCAGCTCCCCTACTTCCCGGGAAGTTGGTCCCCATTTCCCCTTCACTCCTCACATTAAAAATCGGCCTTGTGCCTAATTTGCTCCGTGGGGGAGCAAATAAATACCATCTGTTCCGGCAGATACTGCAAGCAAAGACCTTGGTCAATGTAGGGGCAACCCTTCATACCAATTGTCACTACCCCCCGGGGAGTTGGTCCCCCATTTCCCCTTCACTCCCCACATTAAAAATCGGCCTTGTGCCTAATTTCCTCGGTGGGGGAGCAAATAAATACAGCTTTTCTTGGCCTTTTGGCCAAGATCAAAGTGTAGTATCTGTTCTTACTATATGCTGTACTTATGTTTGTAACTTTGTGATATAAAGCGGGGGATCACTTTTCTGTATTAATTTAATGTAAAATGATCACCCACTTTACAACCAGTCAGTCTCAAAGCCATTCAAGTCATTCTCCAGATCATTCAAGTTGTTTTTGAAGGATTCCAGTTATTTTGTAAGCATTTAAGTCATTCTTAAGGTCATTCAATTCATCCTTAAGTTCATTAAAGTCATTCTAAGTCATTTACTTTTTATTTATTTAAGTCATTTCAGCCCATTTTTCGGTCATTTTAGTTTATCTTTTAGAATTTCATGTCAATCCTACATTCAAGCACTCATGCATTACACGAGAGCATGCGATTAATGGCTATTGGCCTTATTTGTATCAAAGTCGAAAATATCAAGCTAGATTCCATAATTGTTACTGTCACGAGCGCTTTCGATTCGTCCACGAATCATCTTCAGGTGTTGAGGAAGTAAAAGTGCGAAGGAGAGAAAATGGAAATTAAAAAGTGAAAAGTAAAATATACATTAAACCGCGTTAGATGGTAAGTAAAAAAATATATTAAGTCGATGAGAAGTCGATTAAAAATATAGATCGATTAAAAATATAGGTAGTTTAAAAATTTGAGTATTAAAATCGGCAAGCTCGTGGGCGCTATTGGCAAAGTCCCTCCATTACGCGCTATGCAAGACATTGTAACATTGCTGCTTTTCTCGAATGCAATATCATTTATAGTAGGGTGATGAGTTCTAATATATGACGCCTAAGAGAAAAATTAAATTTAATATTTACTACAAGAAGTTTAGAATACAAAACCTCGTGGTTAGAAACAACTCATCACCGGCTATAAAAACGTTGGAACAATGAAGTGTATAAATTCAAATGTTCTCTGGGAGAATGTAACTCCGAAAATGAATGTATGAATAATACATATAATAGGGCACATAGCAGCAATGTTGTCCCGGCGAATCACCATGCATTAAACAATACTAGCGCTATCTATCAACATTTAATAAAAGAATACAACTGCCCCCCCCCAATCTTAAAAAGTCCTCGTCGACAGCACAAAAATTATACAACATGAAAATAATCTTAAAAAATTAAAAATTCTTGAAGTTATTAATACAGTTAAAAAATATCCAATTAGGCGATTCAATTTACCTACATGTAACGATATGGCACCTTTTATGGCTCATGGAAGTTTTGGTGATAGAGACATAATTCTTCATTCAAGAGATAAAATGATGAAACTCACAGATCAAATGACAGCCGTCAATATCCCCCAATTCTTTGCATATGAAGAAAATAGATACCATTTGGGGATTCCACAGTTTGGAAATACCACAAAACTTGTTTCATGTGTGGATGTGTGTGTGTGCGTACCATTTTATGATCAGAGATAATTCCCTTAATCATCTTCACAGAAGTTAAAATCTCTTCCATCAATTTGCAGTTGATAGGTTTGCAAAAGTTGAAGAAGAAACATTTTTATATGTCAAAACTCATCAAAACAAGCTAAGAGTAGATTCCTACACACATCTCAAAGATCATATAAATGAGGATGGAATAAAGACTGAATATGAATTGGAAAGGTGAAATAAATTCACCTTGATTAACTCAGTTAAAGAACTAATTGAAAAGGGTTTTTCATCATTAATTTCAAATTTTACAAATCATGATTGGTTGTGTAGAAGGGCAATTATGACAACAAAAAATATTGCGGTGAATAGTTTGAATGATAAATTTGTGAAAATATTGCCAGGAACTGAGCATAATTATAAATTCATAGAATCTGTCATAGAAGAGTCTGAACTAGTCAATTATTCAGTTGAATTTTTTAATTCCCTCGTGCCAAAAGATGCTCCTCCTCATTGTTTTCCGGTCGTGCTTCTGCGCAACCAAAGTTATGCAATGGCACAAGGCTCGTTATCAAGAAACTTGGAGAAATGTTTTAGAGGTCACAATAATTTCTGGCTGTGGAAAAGGCGAAGATGTTTGTATCCATCAAATTCCTTTAGGAATACTCAAAAATGTAACAGAATTTCGAGACTATCTTCTGTATCTTTGTAGAAAACTTCCCAAATTGATTTAATGAGCGAAGGTAAATGCATTTTTTTTACATTTTTTTTAAGGCTGAGTATATTTTTTCTTGTAGTAACTAAATCAAAACATATGTGAGTCCTATATATGTGAATAATTGTTTATTTTTTTGGTATATCTTATACATCCTTTTTTGTTTTGGTGATTGTGTGACAATCTTCTATGCAATTCTGTAGTTCTATATTTCACAGCTTGATCATTTCTAATTTAAAGCATTTACTTTTGAATTCTTAATTTTGGTTATTGAAACGTATCGCTAAAATTGAAAATTCTCATAAGTGGGAGCAATTTCCCACAGTGAAAGGAACTCTCGTTTCACATTTTTTTTTCAATACTTTAAAGTTACTTCTGGCATGTTTAATATTATATTGTTTTACATGGTTTTACATTCTCTTTGCAATTGAAAAACTGAAATGGGTCAATGGGTGTGAATAATAAAATCTCCGTTTTTCTGCTTTTCTAAAAACACGATTTTGTGGGCCACTCTTTACAATGAAGGGCAACAAAGTTGATATAAAAAATTATGTATTTCAGCAAGGCTTTTACTTTTCTTTTCATCATATTTTGCTTTGGTTTCGATACCTCAAAATTTGAAACTATTTCATTAGACGCACATCCCCTTTTCATAACCTTTCATACTACCATAAATCAGAATCCATTTTTTGAAGGGTCTTTTTTTTTCAGTCATCGACGGACACTTTTGCTAGTATATATATATATATATATATATATATATATATATATATATATATATATATATATATATACTTACCCTTCACCGGACTATCCATTCATGTGAAATCTTTTTATCATTTTTCTTTTACCTCCTATTCCCCTTACCTCACCCTTTCTTTTTTTAACCAAGTAAGATCTGTGACTTGCTTGTAGTTTCATTAAATACTTTTATATGCAAAATCCGATCCAGCATTTTGCTAATTCCTGCCCTCTGATGAGAAGGAGAGTATTTCTTCAAAACTCCGCGGATTAAGGACTATCCACTTATCTTGTGCTTCCTTTTTTAAAATTATATATGTTTTTAACTCTTTTTCAAGATGTCTTTTAACATGTTTTATTAATCATTTGTTCACACACACACACACACACACACACACACACACACACACACACACACACACACACACACACACACACACACATATATATATATATTGTGTAAATATAATTTATTTCCTTATATTATATAGCAATCCTTATTTAAGAAGCTCAATGTAATTACAGATCAATTCAACAGACGTGATGTAAACGTAGTATAAGGTTTTTATAGATGTTCTTCCAATTTTCGAATTTTTAATCATATCAAAATGCACTTTATCTCCTTTTGATGGATTGATTGTTGGTATGTCTTCTGATGAGTTAAGGGTAAAATAGATTCACTGATTGATATAATAATTAAATGAATTGTTTTGTACTACGAAACAGATACTGCCAAGAATTGTAAATGTCAACTGAATTTCTAAGATGGTTAACATCATGAACTTTGGACTATAGACTTTTGTCATTCTCTGCCCGTCTGTCTGTCTGTCTGTCAGTCAGTCTGTCTGTCTGTCTGTCTGTCTCTCTCTCTTTATATATATATATATATATATATATATATATATGCTGCAAAGTTATTTATTTATTTAATTTCTGTGATTAGATACATTTTAAGATACTTTCGTTTTTATTCACGTTTAAGCCGTATATTTTAGTCTTAGGAGAGCATAAAATAAAGATTTACCCGGGGCATCACTAGGTTATCTTGCACGCTACTTCTCCCTCAAGAGCTTATGTCGTAGGACAGATAAGCCAAACCGAAACATTCACGCGCGTGTGTACGTGCGCATGGGTGTGTAGCGCACTCAGAGTGGATGACATTTGAGTTAAGGACATTGCAATTTGCCGGAGAGTCTCGCATTCAGCAATGATAATAAACATACCCCCCTTCCCTCGTCAGAAACGGAATGCAGCAGAGTTTGTCTCCAAGTCAATATGTCATGTGTGCCCATTCCAATATGATCACTTGAGTCTATGCCCCCTTTATTTATTTATTTATTTTTATTTTTGCGCTTGGCACAAAAGACGTTCGCAGAAAATTCCAACGAAGGTAGGGTGTGAGAAAGGGGATGATGTAAGGAAGAAAAAAAAATCCACCATAAGTTTTCTACGTCTGCCCTGCCCTATGTCCTCGGTCAGAGGAGGTAGCATTCTAGACTGAAGCAATTGAATTTTTTGTTCCAATCCAGACTCATCAGCATTCGACTGACTAGTTTCAGTGTTTTTTGTTGAACATTTAATCTTAAAATTGAAAGAACGTAACCTTTCTTTCTTTCTATGTACTAAACTTGATACCTGATGTTCGGAAGTAGTTTTACCACAACCAGCTATATATATATATATATATATATATATATATATATATATATATATATATATATATATATATATATATATATATTCTTTTATTCAATTTTCAACGAAACAAGGCACAGTGCCACTTTCGGGTAGGGGGCTTTTATCGGGGACATAAGTTAGGAGGATATTATGAAGGGAGATGAATAGCAAGATGTATGTTATATATATATATATATATATATATATATATATTTAATTTATTTATACAAACATTGCTGGCTACATATGTGCATACATGTTTCTGTAATCACCCGTTATTGGGGAGACTATGTCTTTAGGCCAAGAATTTCCCTCCAAAACAATATATATACATATATATTCTTCTATCTATTCTACCATTATATAAAAGGAACTTTGTGCGTGTGTGCGTGCGTGCGTGTGTGCGTGTGTGTGTTTGCGTGTGCGTGTATGTGTGTGTTATTTCGTTTCTTATTGACTCCGCAACGTGGGGCCGATTTTTATGAAATTTCACACAAGTGTGCTTTATGCATTTGGCAATGTTCTTAGATAGGTTTTCTATCAGAATGTCTCTGATGAGTATCGATAATCGATAATCAATAAATCTGATGAAAGAAGGAACAGGCGATTTTGACCAAAGCTTCCATTTTATATAGGCTAACATTGCAAGTGTATTTGAGAAGTTTTATTACCACCCAAGCAGAAAGACACGTCATATAAAATCAACAATATGTTCTTTGATATGACAGGGGTGCGTTCGCAATTAATGTTTCTGTTTAAAGAAAATTGAACCATAATACTTGATTTTTCTGTTTTAAACTTAAATTCCGGCCATCATCACCGCACAAGCGGAAAGGCCAGGCATATAAAATCAACAGTAGGTTCTTTGATATGACAGGGGCATGTTCGAAATGAATGTTCCTGTTTAGAGTACAACTGAACCATGATACTTGACTTCTGCATCTTTAACTTTAATTCAAGCCATTATATATAAAATATATAAAATAATTTTGTGAAATCGATAGTAGGTTCTCTATAATACAATGTAAACTACCCGATGGGTCCCTAACCAGAGTAGGCAATCAACCGATTTGATTGAAAAATGGGCGATTTCACCGATTTTGGCGACAATAAAAATATGGGAATGTGAGAAGTGGATAAAAACATAATATAAAATATATATACAAATGTATGTAAATTTAATCGTTGATTCAATAGGGAGATTACATTAATTAGAGGTGCGGGATAAATATGCTCTTTATACCTAGGTATTTCGAAGGCCAATGCTTCTCATCATCATCTATTTTAAGCAAAAAAATTACGCGTCCTAATTTCATATGATTATAAGAGCATCTACTTTTACATCCTATCGCTTCCTTTCCGTATTGTTTCTCCACATATAAACGCGTGTATTGAACAGATACCCCATAACCTATCATGACAACCCCCTTAACCACATCACACACCACTTTTATTCATTATGTGATATCCACAGGATTCATCCTATATCACCTTCATTACTGTAGTTCTCCTATCTTCTTCCCTTAACACATTCACAATGTTTTACTCTCTTCCTCTCACACCCCATTATTTCGTCCCTAATGTAGTTATCGCTTCACGTCATATCTCTAATATGTCACCTAGCAACATCTCTCCTCTTCTGATGAGAAGCATTAGGCTTTGAAATATTTAGATATAAAAAAGCATATTTATCTCGCGCCCTTGATTGACGTTATCTCCCTATTAAATTAACGAATAAATTTATATGCTCTAGTATATATTTTTATATTGTCGGTTTTTTAATTTTTCTCTTCTATATATTTAATTGTTGAGCTTGGCATAATTCCGATCAGTCTCCTTTTAAAGAGTTTCTCTAATTCTTTTTGGCTACTCCTATGCACACACACACACACACACACACACACACACACACACACACACACACACACACACACACACACACACACACACACACACACATTGTTATATATATATGTATATTGTTATATATATATATATATATGTTTTATTTTTTTACCGTTTTATCTGTTTGGTTACATATGTTTCAGATGTTGGACCATGTTTACGATCTAACAGCCTCGTCAGACCTTACAGAAATGGTTGTTAGTATTAGGAAGAAGTGTTTTAGAAGAAATACTTAACGGTAATAAAAAATAAAACACACACTTGCTCTGCAATAGTATTGAGCACTCTTTTCAGGTTTTTACTAATTACCAGTTTTAACATATATATATATATATATATATATATATATATATATATATATAGAGAGAGAGAGAGAGAGAGAGAGAGAGCGAGAGAGAGAGAATAAATGACAAAAAGTTACATTCAAAAATTCATGATGTTGACCATCTTATAATTTATTCCTTTAATTCAGTTGACTTATACAATTCTTGAAAGTATCTGTTTCGTAGCGCAAAATCAATCACTTAATTATTATATCAATCAGTGAATCTATTATGCCCTTAACTCACCAGAAGAAAGAGCCACACTCAATCCGTCAAAAGGAATTGAAATGTGATTTGACATGATTAAAATCCGAAAATTGAAAGATAAGCTGCAAATACCTTTTCATTTTTCCATTACGCCATATTGAATTTCCTTTTGACGGATTTGGACCCCCTAACATTTATTGTTTTGGGCTCAAAGTAAATTATAAAATTAGATTGATGTAAGTAACGTATATCTAAAATTTCAAGTGTTCAGACCCAAAATTGGCGAAGGAGTTTGGTAGAGCTCAAAGGTCAAATCGTTGAACTTTGACCCCTTAACAAGCAAATATCTGGCCGAAAACCGATCAAAAAGATTTTTTTTACATCTCAACACCCCTTATGTCAAATCTCGAGTCTGTAGATCGAAAATTGATAGAGTTATTGTGTAGACACACACACACACACACACACACACACACACACACACACACACACACACACACACACACACAAATTTTCACATTTATAGATATACTAGAATCTCAGCCCGACGTTGCCCGTTTTGGAAGCGTATGTTGAGCAAAAAATAAAAAATAAAAAATAATAATAAATAAATAAAATAAAAAAAGGTCAATTTTTTTAAACTTTGACCCCTTAACATTTATTGTTTTGGGCTCAAATCAAGTTATTAAGTTAACGAGAAAAAACATGACATCTTTGCTGTTACGACCACCGCCAAACCCGAAGTGACGTACGTTTTAGTTAAGGCTAGATAATCGAAAGGAAAGGATGACTTTCAAAAATATCGGCGAAAAAAGCGACCCCCTGTAAAAAAGTGCCCCGTTGAAGGTTAAGATATTAATGTTTTTAGTCAATTTTTCGATTATTGTCGTCTGAAAGGTTCAAAATGATACTGATCATGGTAAAATCCGTCGCCTCTGTCGAAAGTTTTAGGCAGACATGCAAACATATATACATATATACATATATACATTTATGTATTGGTAACTAACAATTTTCGACCCAAACCGATCAAAAAGTCTGCCCTATCTCTGAATACTCTTTGTGTAAACTTTCAAATGTTTAAACCAGAAATTGTCTGAGTAATTTGGTAGAGACCGCAGAGGTCAAATTTTTTTAAAACTTTGACTCCTATTATAACCCCTTAACATTTATTATTTTGGGCTCAAATCAAGTTATTAAGTTAGATCCATGTCCAAGGAATCTATATCTAAAATTTCAAATGTTTATACTTAAAATTAGCGGAGGAGTTTGGTAGAGTTCTCAAAGGTCAAATCGTTGAACTTTGACACCTTAAAAACGAAAAATTTCTGTCCAAAAACGGATTACAAAGATTTTCTCACATCTTAGTACCCTGTATATCAAATTTCGAGTCTGTAGACTGAAAATTGATAGTGTTATTGCGTAGGGAAATGTACACAGACACACAGACACACAGACAAACACATTCACTTTTATATATATACTAGCATGGGTGCCCGGCGTTGCCCGGGTGTTTGGAGGTGTATGCTGAGCAAAAAAAAAAAACAAAACAAAAAAACAAAAACAAAGAAAAATGTAAATTTTTTTAAAACTTTGACTCCTATTATGACCCCTTAACAGTCATTGTTTTGGGCTCAAATCAAGTTATTAAGTTAAATCCATGTCCAAGGAATCTATATGTAAAATTTCAAGTGTTTAGACCCAAAATTGTCGGAGGAGTTTAGTAGAGTTCTCAAAGGTCAAATCTTTGAACTTTGACCCCTTAACAGCCAAATTTCTGGCCGAAAACCGATCACATAGATTTTCCCAAATCTCAGTACCCTGTAGACTAAAAATTGACAGAGTTATTGCGTAGAGAAATGTACACAGACACGTTCGCTTATATATATATATATATATATATATATATATATATATATATATATATATATATGTGTGTGTGTGTGTGTGTGTGTGTGTGTTTTTATTTGTTTTTGTTACCGATACTTTCTTGAATGAATTCAAGTATTTATACGAAAGTGCATTTTTACCTAAATGCTTGTTGGGAATAATTTTCCCATTGACCAATCTGGTACCCCCTTTTAATGGGGAGCGACATATATATTATTTTTAAAATATAATTATCCACTGACACGTGTTTCGTCGTCCACGACTCATCAGAGTGGCTGAATCTTTAAAAATAATATATATATATATATATATATATATATATATATGTGTGTATAGTAATTTATAAAATATATATGGCGATTAAGCTACACTGAATATTCTGCGTTTCATCCAACTATAGGATTCGTCAGGCTTATGCGCGAATTCTGTCGTTGCTTCTTGTTTTTATACATGTTGAGGATTACTAGTTGGCCAATCAGCTTTCTAGTATCCACCGCGCCCCTTCCTACCAGCCAATGGGCATGCATTTTATCAAACAAAGGATCTGTTTTAGAGCTAGGTTAGTGGTTTTAGGTGGCCGTTCTACTTCTCTTTTTTTTTATATACATATAAATATACCTATGTGTACACAATAATGCACACATATATATACATATATATATATACATATATATATATACATATATGCGTGTGATCGTTTATGTATATTCATGTTTATTTAATTTATTTATTTGTTTGTTTTCTATTGTTATTGTTAGTTTTAAAGCTATTTTGTATCGCTATCCTAGAGTAAGTTTTATTTTGTGAACACAGTTGTTTGCTATTTCCCGCCTACAGTTTAATAGATTTTGAGGTTCTTTAAAGTACAGGATAGAAAATTTTTCATGGAGGCATAATTTACATGGGTCGTCTAAATGTCTGCATGTGGTAGCTTGTCTTATTATTTTCCATTCGACTACCGGCGAATGTCCGCTTTCTTTGAGTTCCCAGTATTTATTCGCTAGTGTTGTTTTATACGGTGTTTTTTTTATTTTGGAATGTGCTTTTGTGGTCATAGTATCGGGTTTTGAAATCTAAGGAAGTCATGCCTATGTAATATTTTTTGTTATTCGGGTTTTCTTTTGCAAATATTGTTGCTTGATAGACTACGCTTTTTGTTAGACATTTGTTTTGGACTGGGCAAAGTGTGCGGTGTCTACAATTGCATTTATCTTGTTCGTTATTAGTATTTTTATTTATGGTATGGTTGTACTTGTCCGGGGTTGGTTTGTTATTATTATTATTTATTATTATTATTATTATTATTATTATTATTATTATTATTATTTCTGCTAGTGTTGTTTTTATTTCTGCCCGGGTGTCTACTTTTTTATTGTTTATTTTGTTGTTGTTTACATTGTTTTCATTTAGTATTTTGTTATTATGTGCCTTAATTATCATCTCTAAATTTTCGCAACAACTGTAAGATAACTTCAAGGTATTTTTATTGAAGATTTTGTGTAAGGGGTTGGTTGCGGGAAAGTGTTTTTCAATAAGATCTAGAAATTTCTTGCCAAGTTTTGTTTTTAACATTTGATTGTATGGGGCCGTATACCAAATTATAGTTCTTTTTCTTCTGTTTTTAATTTTATTATAGTTGTTGGTGTTTTGTTGTTTATATTTGATATCTATATTTTTGTATCCACTGTTTTTTAGGGCTGTTTCGTAAATATTGGATGACCTGTTAAATGCATTTTCATCGCTTGAGTTATTACTGAGTCTACTTACGATCGAGTTAGGAATATGTTTTATAATTGATGGTGGGTGGTTGGACTTAGGGTTTACGTAAATTGGAGTAGCGTTATCTTTTAAGTATGGTTCATATGTGTTTTTATCTAAGTTTAACGTGACGTCCAGGAAGTTTGTTATTTTTATGTTAGCTGATATGTCCGCTTTTAGGCCTAATTTTTTCATTTCTTTGTGTATGATTTTCTTAAAGTTTTCTCCCTTGACTTTTATATATATATGTATATATATGTGTGCATTATTGTGTACACATAGGTATATTTATATGTATATAAAAAAATTAAAAAAAGAAAAAGAAAAGAGAAGTAGAACGGCCACCTAAAACCACTAATCTAGCTCTAAAACATATCCTTTGTTTGATAAAATGCATGCCCATTGGCTGGTAGGAAGGGGCGCGGTGGATACTAGAAAGCTGATTGGCCAACTAGTAATCCTCAACATATATAAAAACAAGAAGCAACGACAGAATTCGCGCATAAGCCTGACGAATCCTATAGTTGGATGAAACGCAGAATATTCAGTGTAGCTTAATCGCCATATATATTTTATAAATTACTAACTAGCTCTACCTACGTATTGAGCACTTTTGAAGTAAATACTTAAAGTTTACGCATAAATCTATACTTTCGTATAGTAAATTTATGTGAATAAATGAAATAGTTATATATATGTATATATATATATAGATGTTTTAATAGTTCTATTTACTATATTGGACATTCTACTATCTCGATACGTCCTAATATAAAGATAATATTTATCTTTGTAATATATATATACACCCAAAGGCAGACTATTGAGTTGGAGTTTTTAGTGCGGCTAGACAAACCGATGCTTAAAGCCGGGATCGAAATTCAACCGTCAATTTGAAAGTCGGCTCTTCTAAACTATATTTCTTGTTTTTTAATTTGTCTATCTAGTATATTGAGTATTGCATTATCTCGACTCTAATATAAAAATAATATTTATATTTGTAATTTTTATTATGTTTTAGTAATATTTTAATTATCCGAATGTTGTTCCAAAAGTAACGATTTTAACTCACAAAGTTGAAGTGCCACAAAGACTGGAGTGGTACCATTAAAACGAGTGACCTTTTGTGATCTAGATTTTTCTACATAGTCACTAGCATTATCAACGAACTTTTGCTAAGAACTCAATGACTCATCTCCGTTTCGACGCACATTCATGACAGGGGCTGCTTTCTTAGAATCTCACATCATCAATACCTGCAACAGAGAGATGAAACTTTCAGATCATGAATGCATAAGTTCAGTAATCATAAACATGGACTTTGCAATCCCCTCTGATCCATTCGGGCGGAATAAAATAAAGGAGGCTTTGGAAGCGCCTCTAGCATATATTGCCATAAATCTATTTTCGTATCTTGACTGATAAAACTTATGTTGAGATAAAATATTGTGATTTATTCTCAATTTTGAGGCAAAAACAGCTAGTAAGTATTTTTTAGTAAACTTAAAAACATACGTGAATTAATTTAGTAAACAAAACAAAGACATCAAAGCGAGACATCATGTAAAAACCTTCATATGCTTATGCGCAACACCCAAAAAGAAAACAAAAACAACAAAAACAATAATGAAATGGAAATTGATACATTTCAAAACAGATTTCCAATCACTCAGTTTCGAATATTCAGAAAAAAACAAAAACACTTGCACATCAAAACGATCTATTGAATGGACACTTAAAAGCCGATATAATAGTCAGAGTAACTGGGGAACTATATGAAAATAGACTTTCACATTTGGCATTCGAAAAGCGAGACTTCCTTTTGTTTTCTTCCGTTTTGTAGAGTTTTCTAACCGATAGAATAAAAACACTAGAATATCACACACACGCACGCACACACACACACACACACATACACACACACACACACACACACACACACACACACACACACGCATATTTATATGTATATATATATATATATATATATATATATGTATGTATGTATGTATGTATTGTAAGATATTTTATCTCAACTGCTTTTCGCTCCATAAATGGCAAAATAAGACAAACACAACAAGGCCTACCTTAAAATTCAATACAAATTTTATTAGATCCTCGGTTGCAAAAAAGAACGCTCGTTTTGCATTTGTAAACAGAGCTGTTAACAACCTCTAAAGGTGATAGTCTTTCTTCATCAGGAACTGGAAGTAGGTTCATCTGTCTTCGAAAATATGAGTTTACAGCCGTTTGAAGGGGGTCGATATGATGTCTTCTGATGAAAAAGATAAGTTCTCGCACTGAGAGGATATTACAGAAGTTTATAATCAATGTTTATATAATGAAAGGTCCTCGATAACAGGTCGGCTATTCAGACCTAAAAGTCTCAGGCGGACTTAAATAATAATTATTGAGCCTAATTATTTAGGCTTAAATAAAAGTCTCAAGAATACGAACAGAAAGGGGCGCGCAACGATCCTCATTCAGAGCGTTGGAGTTCTAGTCCTTTATTTTGGCTGTATCTTGTGGAACTCGATATTATCAATCTTGTATGGCTGCTTGAGTGAAACTGAAAAAGAAGAGATACGTAATACAAAAAGCCCGCCAGGGCGAATCTCAAATATATATATATATATATATATATATATATATATATATATATATATATATATATATATATATATATATATATATATATATATATATATATATATATACATGGCAATTTTGAAATTACATAGTTATTACTTTTACTTTTTATATAGACATAAAAAATATTTTTTCTTTAACTTTATCGTTTTTCTACATACTTCTTAATACTTTATAATTTAATAATCCTTTATTTTAATTCTTTATTTCTTCTTTGCATGGCCGGCTTTTTTATCTGCATTTTCTGCTTTATTCTTTAAACTTTCCTATCTATCTAATATATCAATCTACCCACACTTTCATGTCTTGTATGTATATTTTACTATATGCATTTACTTACTTTCTTTCTTGCTTTTTCTTGAATTTGCAGATACCGGCCATCCCCTGGAATGGGATGTGCTATCGATTCTACGACGCAATGGCAGTTGGGGGATGGCTGTGTGATTGGTTAGGAATAAGGTTGACTTAATTGGTGATTGTGCTTGGGAAAGTCGAAAATCGAAAATCGACTTTCATGTGATTTTCTGAGTAAAGATGGTCTGCTTGATAGGAAAAGTAAAAATAATGGAGGCAAACCGATGATTTGGGCGGAGGGAGCGAGAAAAAACTTTTTACTTAAAAAAAAAAAGAAGGAAGGTGAAGAAGAATGAAAAAGAAAACGGACTTATGTGTTATGTATTGCAATTGTATTTTCTTCATATGATGGGTCAGATTGTCCTGACTAAACTTGTTGTTTGTGTTGTAAAAAAATAAAAAAGAAAGAAAAAAAGAAAAGAAACTGCGTAGATATTGTGTTACTATGCATAAAAATGAGATTTGTTGCTGTTAAGACTGCTTCAGGTTTTTCTCCTGCATAAAATTATACAAGAACCTTGTATTCACCGTTTTGTTAAAAACAAATAAAAAAGACGATCAAAATGAAAAAAGAAAAGAAGCCTATATATGTTATACAAGGTAGAACGATCAATTTGCCGTCCTACAGAAAACGACACTACAGTTTTATTTTAAAACTTTCATTGAAAAAAATTATTCAGGTAACTTGATTATATAGTAAAGCTGACATCTATTCAATGTAGCCGCCTTCAGCTTCAATGACCGCCTCTATAGGGTCCGGAACTGGGAGCATTCCTTTTCCACAGGCGCCGGCGGGAGCTCGACGATTAATCGGCAGATGGGGGCGATCAGGCTGGCTTTGGTGTTGTGGGAGGTCATGTTAGTGATGTTCTCGACCTATGGCCAAACGAAGTAGTCCAGTGGGTTCAGGTCGGGGGAGGAAGGAGGCCTGTAAAAGAAGAGAACAAAGTTGTAGTACTTCTTCTGAAGCCTAGCCCGACGGTCTTTTTGGACGTTTAGGCCGGCGCTAAGTCCTACTACAACACCCAGTGTCTGATAGCACCCACCTGATTTCACCAAGGAATCAACACACTCTTCAGCGCATCGAGGTACATTTTTGTGTTGACTGTCAAGCCGGCTTCGCACTTGAGGGTGCTGGCAATGGTCCTGTTGGATTGGTAGAAAGCATGGGTTGTACAGAGATCAGTGCATCTCCAATCTCGCTTGTTGAACATTGTGTCACTTTCAGACACGATAGAAGGCTCCTATCACTCTTGTAATTTGTACACAACTGGCCAACTAGTAGATGGTCTGCAACACAAGAAAGAAAACCAGTTTTCATCAAACGAAAATGAAATCATGTTGTTTTTTTTAGGGTGACAATTGTATCGTTCCACCCTGTACACTGCATTAGTTATATTTTCTCCAGTGTGTGGATTTTAATGTCTTGATTAACATGGTTGTTAAGGCATTGTTTAAAAACTAGATGAAATAGAGATATTTTTCTGTTAAAAATGTCATTTGTTTTTGTAGAGAGTGCTTGTGTAAAGTTGTACAAGGACGTTGTTCTTGTTGCTTGTCCAAAAGTGTAAGTGTAACAGAGCACGTATGAGTGCGTGTGAAAATATCAGCAACAGTCGAAAGATAGATGGATAGCGAAGGTGTTAGCAGCAGCAGACGTTTGAGCACATATGCAAATTAGCAAGTGTGCGCGGGCTTGCATCACAAGAAGAAAAAAAAGGACAGCACATGGTCGGAGGGAAGCAAAGTGCAGCCTGGAAAGATGGACGTGGAAAGTCGAAGGCTAGAAATGGCTGGCTATGGTCAGAGTGAGGGCAGAGAATAGAAAAACCCGAGTCAGGTAGATAGACGTGTGGCGCCGTGGTGGCGGCGAGAGACTTTTAAGCTGGTGTCGAGACGGCAGGGTTTTGTGCATCTCGTGGCAGATGAAATAAACAGTAAAAAACAAAAAGTAACGGTAATAAATGTCTTTTGCTAAAACAGAAAAAGGTCGTGTCGGATTTATTATTTTTGTTTGTTTGTTCCTTTGCGACGGTACCGGACGGGTGGATGTAACGAATACGGTTCGATCGTAATGGCTACGTTACATATTTTACTTGTTTTTATACTGATGATGTATATTTTGACATAAGCAATGTTTAATATCGAAGTCCCATTAAGTTTGATAGAAAGAGGAAGTATGGAATCATTAGATCTATACATAGGGTGATCATTTAAATTTTGTATGGGCCTTTGTTATTATAAGGTGCAACGAACTAAGTATTATGGTATTCGTTCGAAGCACAGTAAGGGATTAGTATTGATTAAAAAAAATTAGCACAAATTTAACCATATTCAACCACTAATTTCGCATAATGCGCTCATTCTAAGTCCACAAGCTATGAGTTTTGCCCCTTTGTAACGGAAGAATGGAGTATATATATATATATATATGCGAATGAAAAGGAAAACCTAAAATAGATAAATGGTAATGGTTTCGTCCTTATTTCAAGGGACATCATCAGGATGGAGTTAAAAAATCTTGATGATGTCCCCTTAAATAGGGACGAAACGTTGATTATCATTTATCTATTTTAGGTTTTCCTTTTCATTCTCATAACGTCAATATATATATATACACGATTTATCACAGTCCAAAGGCCACTCGAGGATAAGGGTTAATTAGTGTCAGGTTACCGGTGAGACTATACCATGATGATCATTAATCGTGAAAATTGATAGCATTTGATTATTTAAGGGAGCGGTTCAATAAGGACTTGTTTACATTGGATTTGAAAACGACTGTTATACTTAGTTGGTGGAGCAGCCCCGCAGTATTGTGTTCCAAAACTTAGCAGTTCCAGGAAAGAACATGAAGTTTTCATTTACTTTTAGGTACAAATAGAGAATAAGGGAATTTGTTGAGGGAGGTAGCAAGGAGACCCGACGATACCCGGGATTGAATGATGATCAACGAATATTTGACACTCCCATATTTTTATTGCCATCGAAAAGGGCGAAATTTCCCATTTTTCAATCAAATTGATTGATTTTCTGCACCGGGATGAAGCTTCATTTGTCTCTCCATAGTGACTTAGTTCACAATTCATTGTAGACTACATTGCACTGTAGAGAACCTACTGTTGATTTTATAAAATTATTTTTATACATAATGGCTTGAATTGAAGTTAAAAATGCAAACGTTAAGTATCATGGTGCAATTATGTTTTAAACAGAAACAATCATTTCGAACGTGCCCCTTTCATTTGAAAGAACTTAATATTGATATTATATGTCGCGCCTTTTTGCTTGTGTAGTAATAAAACTTCTCAAATGCACTTGTGATGTTAGGCTGTATAAGGTACTAACTTGGGTCAACATTGCATGCTCCTTTCGTCAGATTTTTTTGATTATCGGTTATCAATAGTTACTTAAGACATTCCAATACAAAACCTATCTAAGAACAATACCAGGCGCATAAAATACCTCCGTGTGAAATTTCATAAAAATTGTCTCAGCCGTTTTGAGTCCATAGGGAGCGAACTCACCCACAGTGACACACACAAAAAATTATATATATATATATATAAATTTTGTTCTAAATTTATATATATGTTTTGACATATATAGTTTTGGATATTTGTATATCCGTATGTATGTGTTATAACACATGGAGATATATAAAATACAATTGAATATTAATCTCCAATATGCTACAATATCCCCGCATCCTCCAAAGATTCCGGATTTCTTCTAAACTTCAGCACCAGCAGATCTTTACCTCGCTGGAGGTATTTACCATTCCTTATACCTCTGGAAATTACATTACAGGATTTTTATACATTCTGGATGTTACCTCCAATTTTTGGAGTTTGTTTCAAATGTTACGGATTACTCTATTAACCTCTAATTTTCCCCTTGGATTATTATTCATGCGACCTAGCAGAAATATCCTGTAAATAATTGAACTCATTTCAACGTTGGATTGCTTAGGTTGTATGATATCCTTTAGCTATGCTTTCTAAATGATTAGGTGCTGATGAGCAAATATGTTTATTCATAGCTGATAATTTTGCTAATTGCATTTCATTTCCTCTGATGATGAGATCAAATATTATATTAGCGAGCTTGCAAATGGTGGGTATGAAAACTGCTTCTAAAAATCAGCAGCAGCAACTGACAACGATTATTCATACGTGCTGGCGGACTGACGGAAATCCGTACATAAAAAGTACAATCCGCCTCCTCTACTCCCCCTTCTGTCAAAGCCATATGCTGTGCGCATGCGTACTTACCGTTTCGTTTCCCACGATACTGTGTCTGACTGTGGCCTACATTTGATCTGTCTCTCTAAAATAAGAGCCAACAGTTGACGGGGGTGAAGGCTGAAGAGGGGTACGAGTCATCGGGGCCTGAGGGGAGGGGGCTTTAGTTTGGACGGTAGCCTTTTTTTTTGTAGGACTGTCTGACATGCTTAAACTAATCCCTTCAACCTTTACCGTCTCAGCTTCTACAACTACATACCTTACTTTCTTCACACACACACACACACACACACACACACACACACACACACACACACACACACACACACACACACACACACACACACACACTTTTAAGATATGAAAAAGGAATGTGCACATATAAGAGGGGATCCGGGTTATTCACCGTCATTCCAACGCACCAAGGGAGGGCAGGGTTAATAGTGATCGGACCTGTCGGTATTTCCCGGTAGGGCTGTCCTAATCGATTAGCGAAATACCAAACTCTCTCCCAAAAGGAGGAGATAATTCTAGGGAAGATTGCTTCCAAAGACGGAACAGAAACCTCATTCTGATCTACGAATCATGCCCTCCGTACGCCAGATCATAAGTGACAAAATGGACGAGGGGGGGGGGGAACAGATACTGCACGTTAATTATTCGCATAAATAAATAAATAAATAAATAAATAAATAGAAAAATAAATAAATAGATGAATAGATAAATAAATAAATAGATAAATAAATAAATAAATAAATAAAAAATAGATGAATAAATAGATAAATAAAAAAAATAAAAAAATAAAAAAATAAATAAATAGATAAATAAATTTAAAAAAATAGATAAATAAATAGATGAATAAATAAAAAAATAAATAAATAGATAAATAAATAAATAGATAGATAAATAAATAAATAAATAAATAGGCCCTCAAATGTGCAAATAGTGTGCTTATTCATTCTTCGACCATTCGTAGACATTTGTGTAGACAACACCACCATCCATGTCAACATTTCAAAAGCCGGAAATGGCCAATATCTCTGATTATCTCTCCGTTGATCTTGGGCACGTGGTGCAATGGGGAAAAGGTGGCTGGTTAATTGTAATGCATCTAAAACTAACCTTACCTCTTTCCATCATCAACACTCTGACTCACATCTGACCACTATTGAAATGAACGGCTCTCGCCTTGAAGCTCCATGTTTAGACGAGCTTCTTGGACTGACCTTCACTCATAAACTAACACAGAGCACATGCATCAAATCTGTTGCCAAGGTCGCTGGAAAAATGGTTTGATCATTCTACCGCTTCAGTAGATATCTCACTTCCAATGCAATTCACTACCTGTACAAGAGCCAAATACACCCTAGGATGTTGTCACATCTGGGCAAGAGCTGCTCGGAGCACCCTATCTTGTCTTGACAGAGTTCAAAACCGACTTCGTAATCTAGTAGGTGATGGCCTTTTTGTCTTCTCTGCAACCTCTTTTTCACAGAAGAAACGTTGCGAGCCGGTCCCTGCTCTATCGTTATTTACATGGCAATCTATACCCCCCCACGCCAATCTTTCACAAAAACACTCGTCTAGCCAAAATCACTATCAATAAATTCCCCACTCTCTATCTGTACCTAAATCTAAACGTGAATTCCACCAACAGAGCTTCTTTCTTAGAACTGCCCGTCTGTGGAACTCTGTTGCACTGGCCTGCTTTCAAGCTGACTGCAATCTTGTCGTCTTCAAGACATACGTAAAAAGATCTTATTGAACCGTCCCAATAAATAAACTGATAGCACCAAATTTCCACGACAAACGATTACTATGTTACTATCCCAATGACCACAGCACACACATTAAACCTTATCCTCGAGTGGCCTCCGGGCCTTTGATATGTGGTAACCTTTTTCTAATAAAAAATTCTTATTCAGATTTTGACTCATTCGTTCAAGCACTTTCGTTCTTTCGCTATTTATTTGTCTATCAATTTCTCTACAGCTGTCACCAAAATACCATATTTACTTCCTGAGCTATAAAATTTACCCAATGTTATAAAAAAATGTTTACGATTTCATGAAAAATGAGATTATGGTTATAACATAATTTTTTGAATTAAATCGGCAAAATATTGAGTAAAACGTGAATAAAAACATAAAAATACTTTATCGGAGTATATATTTTAACCTGCCTAAATACGGAATTGAATATCCAACGATTCTAACCACTTAATTATTGAGTTTATACGATATATTTTGAGCTTTTATATATATATATATATATATATATATATATATATATATATATATATATATATATATATATATCTTAATCGTACACAAACAGACTGTCTCGCAATATAACAGTTCTTCAGTGCAGCTAGACTAGCAACTACCTCAAAAAAGGATTGAAATTCGACCATCTATGCAACAGTGTATCTATTAGAAAGTCCACTGTTTATAATAAGTTGATATGTTTATTTATTATAGAGATTTTGCACTTGTTTGGCTTTAAACCATTAAATTTTGTGTGTATGTATGTATGTATATAACATATAATATATATATATATATATATATGATATATATATAATATATATGAGATATATAATATATATGATATATATAATATAATATATATGATATATAATATATATATATGATATATATATAATATATATATATGATATATATATAATATATATATGATATATATATAATATATATATATGATATATATAATATATATATGATATATATATAGTATATATATATGATATATATATATATTATATATATGATATATATATAATATATATATATGATATATATATAATATATATATATGATAACACTTACATCGAGGGCATTGCCAGGGCCGCTGCAAGGAAGGTGGGCTCTCTCTACCGTGCTAGAAAACTTTTAACACCCGAAAGTATCCTGTACCTCTATAAGGCCACTATTCGCCCATGTATGGAGTATTGCTGTCATATTTGGGCTGGTGCATCGGCTACTAGTCTCTCGCTCCTTGACAGGGTTCAAAAGAGAGTCGCAAATCTGATAGGCCCTAAACTGGCATCAAAACCTCTGTCCCATCGTCGAAACGTTGCATCCCTCTGCCTGTTCTACAAGTACTATAATGGTGAATGCTCTGAAGAACTGCAAGCACTTGTGCCCCCACGACGTGAACACCCTCGACAGACCCGACAAGCTGCAAAATCCCACCCACACACTGTAGAGATCCCTAGATGTAAAAGATCCTTCTACTCCAGTAGTTTCTTCCCCAGAACTGCTAGACTTTGGAATTCCATTCCGGTCACTGCTTCCCCAACTGTACTGACATGCATAAGTTCAAGTGCAACGTGAACAAACATCTCGCTGCCCTAATCCCTACATAGTACCCCAGTAGATGTTTCCCCTAATAGTAGCCCCCTACACCAAAGTGGCAATGTGCCTTGTTTGGGGTGAAAATGTAAAAAAAAAAAAAAAAAAAAAAATGATATATATAATATATGTATATGATATATATATAATATATATATGATATAGATATAATATATATATATGATATATATATAATATATATATGATATATATAATATATATATGATATATATAATACATATATATAATATATATATATGATATATATATGATATATATAATACATATATATGATATATATAATACATATATATGATATATATAATATATATATATGATATATATATAATATATATATGTGATATATATATAATATATATATATGATATATATAATATATATATATAATATATATAATATATATATATGATATATATATAATATATATATATAATATATATATAATATATATATGATATATATATAATATATATATATAATATATATATGATATATATATAATATATATATATGATATATATATATAATATATATATAATATATATATATGATATATATATAATATATATAAAATATATATATAATATATATATGATATATATATAATATATATATGATATATATATAATATATGATATATATATAATATATGATATATATAATATATATATATAATATATATGATATATATAATATATATATATGATATATATAATATATATAATATATATATGATATATATATGATATATATAATATATATATATGATATATATAATATATATATGATATATATATATATGATATATATAATATATATATATGATATATATAATATATATATGATATATATAATATATATATGATATATATAATATATATAATATATATATAATATATATAATATATATATATAATATATATAATATATATATAATATATATAATATATATATAATATATATAATATATATATAATATATATAATATATATAAATATATATATATAATATATATAATATATATAAATATATATAAATTATACGAATGTGCTAAAAATATACTTGTGGTATTTGAATTCTTTCCAAACGATATATATGCTCTGAAAGTGCAATCTATTTTAATTGAGCTTAAATAGACCTAGCAATTAAAAAAATTATTGTATATGTTGTGTCGTAGCACAATAGTAAAAGAAGAAAATCAAGTCGAGGTTGGTTTAACAAACGAGTGTATTAACATCATAGGTACAAAGGTAGGAATACGGGTATAACTGACTAGCGCCCAGCTAGGCAGTGGAGTACTGCCACTCCTTCTCACCGGTGTAGACATTATTGGCACTATATATATAGTGAGAACCGGTGTAATTTCCCTTATGCATAGAAAGGCCGGTATATCCCCCCCCTTGAAAATATCCCATATGGGGATTAATAAAGTTTCTGTTTTGGGTTCATCCTTATCAACTCAGTTTGTTTCCGTTTTCTTTTTGACCTCCTATTCTCAGGAGCTGTCTATGGAAGAGACACCTGAAAAGTATCAAATACTGTGTCTATAATGTCCTCCTCAGACGATCTGGTCACCTCACTGTTCCAGTATCTTTTCCGCATTTCATTAGTATAACGTTTGTGCACGAAATCTTGTCCCTTAATCATATAGACCATGTTGCCTATTTGTTTTTTAACAATGCCGGACTCCCAGAAAGTCCTATTTTTGTGAATCTTGCCGAAGACTCTTTCACCAACTTTATACTGTTTTTTTTTGTTTTTTGTTTTTTTGTTATCTGTTTTTTTAGGTTTGGCCTATCCTTGTTTGATAACAACTTGTGGAAAATCGATTTAACTTTGCGTCCGAACATGACATCAGCATGTTTGCATTCGACGTGACCCTGTAAAGCTGTAGAAACTGTTGGATTAACTTATCCGTCGGTGATCCACTAGCTTTTTTTTCAGAGCTCTCTTTAATGTATCAACAACCTCTCCGCTTGCCCGTTACTTCTCGGGTGGTATGGTGGAATGGTTATATGCTCGATTAGATGATTCTCACAAAAATGTTTAAATTCAGTAGACGTGAATTGCGTTCCATTGTCTATGACAATGCAGTCTACTACCCCAAACCTAGCGAATAGTTCGTACAGGAAGTTATTAGTTGCCTCGGATGTGGGGTTTTTGCATTTTAGTACTTCCGGCCACTTAGACTGTCTACAACAATGAGATAAGAGAACCCCTCTAGTGGTCCCGCAAAGTCTAAGTGTATTCTCGACCAGAGTTGGCCCGGGTTTGCCCACGAGCCGAATGTAGTGGGAAGAGCTTTCATAGCTAATACGCATCCTCTACACTCCCTAACTTTTTCTTCTATATCCTTATCCATGGTTGGCCAAAAAACGAAAGAGCGTATAAGGCTTTTCATTCTTGATATGCCTGGATTTCCTACATAGAATTCCTTGAGCATTCTTTTCTGTAGTGTTGCAGGAATTACCGCCCTGTCGCTATAAAACAGGATGTTATCGCAAATCGAATAGATTCCTCTCATCCAGTTGGTTGTTTATTTTTTCTTTCGTGCTTATAATAAATTCGTCTATCTCTGCCTTACTCTTAATCTCATCAAGCGTTACTGGAAGTTCTCTTATCGTGTCACATAAAGTAATTTTTACCTCAACTTCCGCTCGAATAGCTGCTAATACCATATCCTCCAATGGTTCTGTCTTCTTAGGTATTAACCTTGATAACCCGTCTGCATGACCAAGTCCTTAAGAAGGTACATACTCCATTTGAAAATTGTAGTTTAGAAGCATGGTACCCCATATTTGGAGCCTATTCGCCGTATGTTGTGGTAGTCCCTTTTTCGATCCGAAAATTGTTAATCATGGTTTGTGATCTGTTTGTAACAGAAATTGCCTACCGTGCACGGTAGGCAATGATGAAATTTCTTTACCGCGAATATAATGGCTAGTGCTTCTTAATTTGCGAGTAATTTTTTTAGCTGGCAAAAGTGTCTGAGATGCATGGGCTATGGATTTTACTTTTCCATCATCCATTTTGTGTAATATGCATGCTCCTATGCCATAGGAGCTGGCATCGCTTGCAACTAAAATATCATGCTTAGGATTATATTGTGCCAGAAACAAGTCAGACGTTAATATATCTTAAATTTCCTGAAATGCTTCTTCGCCCTCTTGCGTCCAGACCCATTTTTGGTCCTTCCTTAACAGTTCATTTAAGGGTGATCTTAGTTTATGCATATTTGGCACGAATACATTGTTGTAATTCTGTTATATAGGAGTCTTATTAAAAGAGAGTCTTAGAGAGTTTTATTAAGAGGGATGTTGTGAGAGATGTTGATTTGTGTTTGTGTTATGACGAGATTCATATTTATAAAACGTTTATACTTAGAAGTGTAGAAGCTCTTTGAGTGAGGAGATAGTGTTGAGACGTGTATGTAAAGACATTTTAAAACACATGATATACATAAGACATATAACAATTTTCACTTTACCTTTTGGTAGAATTACAACACAAAGACTACGTTTATAAAAAAACATGGGTTTATTTCTTCTCCCGACCGGTCGTGGTTTTCTGAGTCAAGAATTCAAAGCTTCACATTCTAAATTTCAAAAGTGACCGTCTCGCTTCTAGACGTTCGAATTCCAACTGGACTGTCGTCTGTCGTCCTCAAACTCTCTCAGTTTCTCTCAAGTTTCTCTCACTTAACTCTAAAATTTCTAACTATATCCAGAACTTCCCATTTTCCATGACGTCATACACATGTTAAAACATGTGTCTTCTTTCACGTGTTCTGGAAATGCGTGTCCAAAACTTTTTCGTTTGTTTACAAAAGGAATTTTAACCTATATTCCCAGTAACCTATATTTCCAATATGTTAAAAACATGTTTATTAAATTATCTTGTAGTTGCATTCTTTCAATTGAATTTTCATAACAAAATTGACAATGCACATTCTTTTCTTAAAACTATTTTATCTCTAAGCTTAACAATGGTTTGTTTGACATTCCATTTGCTAATTCTCTATCGTAATCTATTTCTAAACCTAAATTACGAGGCTCGAATTTCGTCTATTCTATTTCATTTTCATTTTAACTAAATCTCTCTTTTTTTATGCTTACATGAAAAGGGGACAGCCCTTATCATGTAACAATTCGCCAACCCTAAGAAACTTTGTAGAGACGCAATATTTTCTGGAGTAGGCATGTCTCTTATTGCACTCGATCTATCTGGATCCGGCCTTCTTCCATGTTCATCGATGATTTGCCCCAAGTAATTTATTTTCCTAATGAAAAAAAAAACGTACATTTTTTCCTGTTTTAGTTAAAATCCCTAATCCTGGATCCTTTCGAATACTTGGTTTACATGATCCTTGTGTTGTTCTTTGCTAGCGCTGTTCATCGTCCAGGTACTCTACTTCGAAATCCAACCCATTTAACATAATGTCCATAATTTGCTGAAAAATCACAGGGGCGACTTTGACCCCCCCAAAAAGTCTGTTAAACTTGTACAATCTATTATGGGTATTGATACATAGCAGCTTTGAACACTCCTCATCGACTGGAACTTGTAAATACGCGTCACAGGTCGATTTTAGAAAAATTTCCCTCCACTCAGTTTCGCAAATATTTTTCCGGGCTCGGAAGAGGATAATGGTGCTCTTGTAATGCCCTGTTTAAGCCGGTCGAGAAGTCGGCACAAAGCCGAATCTCTTTGATCTTCTTTTTAATGTAAACTATTGGTGCAGCCCACTCACTATGATCAATTTTTTCAATGTTTTCCATGTTTCGAGTCTTTAATTCACCGTCTATTTGTTCTATAGCGGCGTATGAAACGTTTTTTTTTCTTTCTGAACACTGGCTGTTCATTTGCTTTGACTTAAAATTTTCCTACTGTTTTTGTACACCTTCCAAGACCGCCTGAAAATACGTCTGGAAAATTCTTTTTTAATCTCCTCAAGTTTTTCTGCCTCCACATTCGAATGCTCAGCCTTTTGGCAAAAATAACTTAAAGGCAGATCCCACAGTCTAAAATTTTCGAACAGATCAGTCCAAAGAGGTTATTTAATTTCCGTACGACAAATTTTTGCTTTTTAGGTTTTATTCTGAAAAGAAATATTCGTCAATAATTCTCCTTAGAAAATTATTTTTTTTACCACTGACGCTTCTCGCCGTTTTATGTGATTTAATCATAGCAGGTCTCCCAAGCTTCTTCCATATATATATATATATATATATATATATATATATATATATATATATATATATATATATATATACATTAATAATGGAAATGTCAGACCCACTATGAAGCTGTAGGCTTTCTTTTTAAACATTTTAACCTGTCCATATTTCGTTCTTCGGGTTCAATTTTTGTAAGTTTAATGGATGTCTTCTTTCTACCAGATCTTTTCCTACAATGTGATGCCTTATGCCCTTTCTGGTAGCATATGTCACATTGTTTGAATTTGTAGGGACACATATTGTACTCATGTTTATCGCCACACCTTCAACACGGTCCAGGTGTTTTTTCCTCTGGTTATTTTTTTAAGTCAATTTTTTCGTCTGATGGATCTTTTTAATGTGCGATACCCCGCTTTTCTCTATGTCACGACTGTCCTGTTTCAACGCAATAAATCGTTCACAGTTTTCTCAATATTATTTCGTGAGCAAAAAAGTCCACCCAAGCTTTTATTACTTCAATTCTTTTGTTTGAAGCATAAGATAAAAGTACTTTTGGAAATTTAATTTGTTGTACGCTATATATCTTCTAAGAAATAAAGTCCGTCGAAATAACATTTGTCAAAAAAAATAAAAAAAATAAAAAATAAAAAAATTTCTTAACTTGTACGTGGTTTTACGTAGCAACAATAAAATCCTTCGCTTTTTAGCGAGTCGGCCTTTTTGTATGGGGAAACCATTTATTATATTTTAAACCTGTGTTTTGCACAATATGACTTGATTATTTACCAGGCCTTTTATAAGCACTAATGATTACGAATATATATTCTTTCTTTCTTCCACAGTCCGTTTCTTCTTCTCTTGTCACATTTGATGGTCTTTTATAGTCAACGTGTTTTATAGTCAACGTGTTTGTTTCAATATCATAAATAACGACTCGAATTTGTGGTAGTTAATCTGAACAAGTCATTTGAAGAAAAAAACTGTTTTTTTTGTGCAACATAAAAACAGTGAACCTTTTTTCTTTTTTTTTTTTCGAAACACTCGTGCCAGTCTGTTCAATTATTTTAATAACTGACCATATTATTCGCGTTCTCTCACTGTAGGTTTTGGACAGCTAGTCTTTAGTTTTTTTTTTTTACATCGTCACATTACTATTGTAGTAATTAATTTGCTGTTAATCCTTACGCATCCAAATATGTTTCAAATGACGAAATCCTTGTATTTCAATCACTTTTGGTGATTGTTTGCAGTGATATCGCTTCTATTCCGTCGTCGCCAATCTATTGTGTCTTAACACAATAGTAAAAGAAGAAAATCAAGTCGAGGTTGGTTTAACAAAAGAAGTGTATTAACATCACAGGTACAAAGGTAGGAATACAGGTATAACTGATTAGCGTTCAGCTAGACAGTGGAGTACTGTCGCTTCTTCTCACCGGTGTAGACATTACTGGCACTATATATATATATATATATATATATATATATATATATATATATATATATATATATATATATATATATATATAGTGAGAACCGGTGTAATTTCCCTTATGCATAGAAAGACCGGTATAATAGTATATTAGCTGTAACCTGTCACGCGTTGATGTGGTTCAATTTGGCGCAATGGAAAAAAAATTCCAAAATGAGAAAATGCATGTTTCTTATGTTTAATTTCCCAGTATGTGTGGAGACACAATTTTTTGTTGTTCCATTTTCTAAGCTGATACAGACATTTTCTGGTTTGTTCACTCTTGCATACGCAACATAAATTGTCCATGTGAGAAACAGTCACTATGTAGCTGTAAGCCACACAACTGTAAAGATTGTCCCTGAGCGTTATTGATGGTGATTGCAAACGACAAACGAATTAGAAAGTGTAATTCCCTAAGGTGAAATGGTGGAATCATAGGAATGCGGGGAATAAAGATATCTTCACATGTGAAAGGTCATGTTAAGATTGTTGCTTCTATGATGTTGTTCATTAATTTTTTTTACTGCAAGCCATGTGCCATTGCAAAGCTTTGGTTGTTTTATATTTCGCAATATGATAATTAGTACGCTAATTTTCAATCAAAGTACATGCGGTGGCATCACTGACAAATCTAGTGAATGAAAAAATCTGTTGGATAATTAACCACTTCATCTGCTTCCACAACAGTGTCGATGGACTTGTATGTGACTACCTCACTTGGAATTTTAAGTTGAATAATATCGTTAAGTTCATGGACGTCTTTATATTGCGCTGCAAGAATAGCTCATTCACCCAGCCAATTGGAATTCTTATAATTAATTTGAATATCTGGATAAACCTTTTTACCAACTCTTCTTTTGATGTAACTAAATTACAGAAGTTAAGTGTCAACGAAATTAACATTTAACTCGTATCAGCCGGCACTTTTCCGTACCCAATTTCCCACAATTGGTGCGAAAATGTATCTGCGGATCGAGCGTTCTGCAACTGGACACACATATTTTGAGTTAAGTTTAATGTCTTTACATGGCACTAAAAAGTAGAGTACTTGAGGCAAGCATTTATTTCATCTGCTGGTTTTGATTGAGGAATTACAGGAACGTTTGTCTTAAATCTTCAAGCAATATTTCCAAATGGTCTAACATAGCCAGACAAATCTTACAAGGATCGATCAAGAGCCTCAAGTGATTTTTTTTGTGTTCCAATGTGCATTCATTTCAAACAATACGTTTGTATTCCTACAAGAGAGAGAGAGAGAGAGAGAGAGAGAGAGAGAGAGAGAGAGAGAGAGAGGAAGGGGTGAAACAGAGGATTAACTACACTTCACTGTTTTTTTCATCGGTCAGTGTAGAAAATCCTTCTAGACTGAGGCAGTTTTTTATTTTTGTTACTATCCAGAGTTTCCCTTTATCAGGAACTGGATTTTTCACTCATTAAAACCCGACCGGTATTCGTGCAGAATTTGAACCAGACGTAACTAACTGGCCGCTCAGCTTTGCTCGAAACATGACATCAACCGTTGGCTTTCGCCGAGCGTCGCTGATGATCAAAGTGTAACAACGCTATTCAAGGAAAATACTGAAGAAAACATTTAAATATAATAAAATCACCAGAAAAAAATATAACAAAATTAAAAGAAAAACGACTTACCGTAACAATTTCTGTTTTATTCTTGTAACTATTGGTAAAAATATACGCACGTGTAAAGTCACAATCATTATTTTTCGGCATTTCAAAATGGTCGACAGTTGCTGAAAAGAAACAATGTCGAAAAAAAGTTTTTTTTTTAATATTGCAATCTTTTTCAATTTTAAATGTATAAAAACAGGCTTAGATTAAATAAAAACTCTATCGCAAAATATCGAGGCAATCGTTTCAGTGTTTTTTTTTTAGATTATCGATTACGAACAAACATACTTTTTACATTTTTATTTATATAGATAAACATTAAAAGTATTTATGTTATACTATTAAAAAGTATATATCTATGTATCTATGAAAGTGAGAATGTGTGTGTGAGGAAAATTCTACAGTTATATACTCAACGAATTTTTTATCTACAGACTTTAAATGTATGTATTTTTATGTAGGGTACTCACACACGTGGAAACCTGTTTAATCGGTTTTTATTCGTAAAAAAGGACTGCTAAGGGATGAAGTTTATGCTCGGAAGTCGGAAACTTGAGCGGGTTATTTGAGACAATTTGGACGATATGATAAGCGAATTGTATCTTATCAATATATATATATATATATATATATATATATATATATATATATATATGTTTCGTGGTTAAATTTTAAATTCTGAAAAAACAACGTATAGAGACATATATTCGATTTAAGAATTTATTGCTTGACAAAAGGAATATATAGAAGGGGTTATTTTAATTTCATTAATCCATGGATTTTCAACAATGGATCACATCATCAGAGGAAATGAAATGCAGTTAGCAAAATGTTCAGCTGCGAATGGACGCTATTTTGCTTTTCAGCACAATTATTGAAAATAGTTTTTGGAGTGGTTGTGGATAATTATATGGAGAAAATTATACGAAAAGAGAAGTTGATACAACCTGGGTAATCCATTATCGGAAGGAGTCCAATGTCGTTTGGGGTTATAAACCTAGGTGGGCAGAAAATAGGCCCATGGGAGAAAGTAATATTCCCATATGGCGAAAGCGTACTGCTCCTTATATATATATATATATATATATATATATATATATATATATATATATATATATATATATATATTGTGCCCAGAAAGTTGTTAAATGAGACAAGTCATTGGTACCGTCGGTTTCAAGCCCGATAATTAGGACCGTTTAAGATATCCTTATCAAGCTCTCTTCAGCCAATATTCGTCTTATATATATATATATATATATATATATATATATATAATATTATGGTTTTGTAACGGTAGCAATGCAAGTTTTCACCTTTCTTTAAAAAGAAACAAAATCGATTCTGATCTTTTTCGTATTCCAATCGAATCATCAGAAATTCTTGGTAACTGGCGGTTAGTGGCGTTTTGAGGCGGTTATTTGCATTTACTTGCGTTGACTGGCTGCCTTTCCAATTGTCATTGTCAGCCATGACCAGCATCGGCCTCCATTGAACTGCTCCGAAATGAAATTTTCTATCTTTAATGGCAATCTCTGGTGGTCATTGGCGTTTTTAGTCGGTTACTTGCGTTTGGTCATTGTCGGGTACTATCGACCATGACCAGAGTCGAGTCCCATTGAACTGCTTTGAAATGAAATGGCCTGTCTTCAATATCTGTGCACTGCAATCCATTGTGTGATACTGTCATCCAGTGGTGGGCACTGTTGGTCACTAGCGGTCATGACGATGATTGAGAGATTTGCAGTTGATGACTATTAGTATTGAATAGTGGCGGGCAGTGGCGGACAGTGGCGAGCAATGCTGATTCTAGTCGATTACTGCTGTTTAGACGGAAACGCTAATTACTTGCGTTATTGGCGTTTACTCGCGGATATTGGTAGAGAACGTTTTGTTCCAAGCCTGAGTAAAATAAGGAGCATCCTATTCTCCGTTCTGAACAATATTCATTTGCTGTGGTGGTGTCGATATGTGTTTGTACATATGTAGAATACGGGCCGTGTATAAAAGTTACAGTAAAATGCTAAGTTTATTTTTCCGTCGGGCCAGCTTTACGAAAAGGACTGCGTGTACATAATTTGAACAGAAATATATTGTATGACGGGAATTGTTGTATGAAATTGTTAGGTGAAAATGCAGAGTAGTATTAAATTACGCAGCGTATAAATAAAAGAGTTTGGGTGTTATGTCAGTGAAAAGAAGAATTGTTTGTTTGGTTAAACAAATCGAAAGTAACACTGTTAAGTTTTTTTTTTGTTTTGTTTATTTTGGGTGGTATTTGTTGATTATGTCCAAATTCTTTCGTTAGGTGTAAATGTAGAGTACTTTTGTGTGACTAATCATAGACTTACACTGGAAAAAAAAAAGTCGAAGTGTAAACGGGAAATCAACTCGAAAGCGACACTGTTAAGTTTAAATTTCCCTTGGGTTAACTTTATGAAATCTAGTACAGAAAGCCAACTGGAATAATGTGTATGACGTGAAATATAAACAAACCAGGTAGGTAAAAATGCAGAGTAGATTAAATCAAGCAGTGTGTAAATAAAAGCTTTTGTGTAAATAATTATAGATTTAAATGTGGAAGAAAAAAGAAGTTGGAGTAGAAACCGGAAAGTAGGAAGAAGATTTGTTGTTTGTTTAAACAACGCGGAATCGACACTGCTAAGTGTATTTTTTCCTTGAATCAGCTTTACAAAACCTAATACAGAAATCGAACCGGATTAGTTTGTATAATCGATAATGTAAAAAAAAAAAAAGTGTAAATGAAGTGTATATTTTTTACGAAAAAGTTGCTCTTCAAAGTATACGATTTTCTGTTGCTAGACGAAATTTTTGTTTAGTTCGTGACACATTTATGTAATCGTTCGGATTTCGCTAATTCTGTTATTCCCTAAATCCGACAAATGTATGCAAACAGCTAGCTAGTTATCTATACAAACTTCCTGCTAGTTTTTTTTTTTTTTATAAAAGCTCCAATTTTTATTCAACAATTTTGAAAAAATATCGGTTTTAGGTTCATGTTAACAATATATTTGAACGTAACAAATTAATATAGACAGAGTAGGACAGAAATAACAGCCGTTTTTGAAATTGCAATTAAAAGGTTTGGAACAAATAATGGAAACACTGCATGAATTTTTTATCAAATGATAGGTGTTGTAAACCTATAAAAATTTAAAAATTACCAAAATGTTAATTTAATGTTTTCAGTCTTTCCAGTGTGGTCTCAGGAATATCTACAGTGCACTTGAGAGGAAATAATGAGCTAGTGTAAGATCTTTACTGTCCTCTCTTTTTCAACACTGTTTCCATTATTTTGTCCAACTCCTGTAATAGCAATTTCAATAACACTTGTAATTTCTGACACCCTCTCACGCCCCTCTCTCTCCATATATAATAATCTGAACAGCACAAGGTTAAAGATATCTAAAGGTAAAAGCTAATGGTTATTAATAGGGCTAAATAAAAAGAATAAGATATAGTTTTATATAATTTCAAGTAAACAATTTACGTACACACGACATAGACAATGCCAATCGTCTGAGGACAATATTTCTTACGAGATAGGAACTTTAAGCCATCCGATAAGGTTATTAATAAGCCGAAATATTGGCATTGTCTGTGTCGTGACTATGTAAATTGTTTATGTGAAATTAAATAAAACTGTATATATATATATATATATATATATATATATATATATATATATATATATATCCCGATAAACTGTAATCGAAACTACCTGCACTGATGATTCCCGAAAGGATGAAACACTAGTGTTTGTAGGTATTACAAATAATTATAGCAATATTTATGTAAGCCCCTTTAAGAATTTAGTTATTATTATTGAGCACTCTGAGTTGAAATTAAAGTCCGTCACTTAAGCTCTGATGTTGTTATAATCATAAGATCACTCTAACTAATGTCTGTGGGTATAGAATTTATATATATATATATATATATATATATATATATATATATATATATATATATATATATATAATAAATTCCACAGCCAAACAACGTCGCACCCAACAAGAGCCATGACAGTCATGTCATGGCTTTTGTTGGCTGTGACGTTGTTTGGCTGTGGAATTTATTATATACAATCTCTCACATTCTGAAAAAATATATATATACTAGCGGGGGTACCCGGCGTTGCCCGGTGTTGCCCGGTGTTACCCGGCGTTGCCTT
This sequence comes from Euprymna scolopes, assembly GCF_053919585.1. NCBI lineage: Eukaryota > Metazoa > Mollusca > Cephalopoda > Sepiida > Sepiolidae > Euprymna > Euprymna scolopes. Next base: position 112,388,593 of record NC_136491.1, read on the forward strand.
GGTTTGTAGAGGGGTGTGTGGTTGAGGGCTGGTAAAATGAAAACAAAGTCATAACTCTGTTTGAATATTCTAAAAATGTTAAAACTATTTTTAAAAAATCGTGTAAAAAAAAAAAAACAATTAAAAAAATGAACGTGATGCAATACGAACGGCCCAGCGGTGCCCGTGTGTTTGAAAAATCCTGAAAAAAGTTTGTAAGGGGGGCGGGCTCGAACTGGAATCATTGAGGCGAAAGCGCCAAAAAAACAACAACAAAAAAACGTGATGAATTAACTAAAAAGGGAATTAGGTCAAATATTAAATCCGCAGTGAAGTTTGTTTTAGTTTAGTTTCAGTAGTCACATCACACTCGAATTTTAAATGAATGTTTTTGTTTTCTCGAATTCTAAATGAATTTATTTGTTTTAATTTTAATTTAAGTGTAATGCAGGTGAATTCACGATATCGTTGCGTTGTAATCTTTGTGTAAAAATAAATGTTAAGTTGAAAGTACTAATTAATAAAGGTCATAGTTAGATGTCACGGTTAGAGTCGTTAAAACCGGAAATAAAATCCGGTTAGTCTCGCAGATTGCGTCTTACATTAACGTAAATAAAGCAAAAAGAAAACAATAATATTAATCGCGTTTTCGCGTTTTTTTGTTTGTTTTTTATTTTTTTAAAATTTATTTCTATTTTATTATGAAAAACAAACAAACAGAAAGCATAAATCAGGGGGAAAAGATTAAAAAAAAACCCGCATAAGTAACCTAGTACGATTTAAAACCGGTGTGTTTCCGCGTACTGTTCCTTGTGAACGCATCCGATGCGGTGTAAATGGGGAGAGGAGAAAGGAGGAATCTAATAGAGAGAAAAGATGTTGCAATTTCCATTGAATCTAAGCGATTTTGGCAGTGAACTCTCACCGGAAAAAATATAGGAATGTACCATTGTCGAGGAACTGTACAGGTAATAGGCCTATAGCAAACCTCAGATAATGTAACAGAGTCTGTACGCATTGCATTTGCATGTAATATCATGATTTTTAATCCTATTAAGGTCAAAGTTGGAGGGGAAAAATGAGTTCATTTTATTTATAAAAAAACGATAGAAGAAGAGAAAAATATATATATATATATATATATATATATATATATATATATATATATATATATATATATATATATATATAATAAGTTAAGAAATTCCAGCGAGAGAAAGATGTATATTTAAATAATGGGAGGGAGTCACCAGCAATGTGTATTTTTTTGACATTATTTTATTATTCCGTGTTTTGGGTTTTCATTGAAAATTGTGTGTAGATCATTGTAATAATGTTTTTAAATCATTGAAACCGTTTTTAACGCGTTTCAGACGTTCTGTGATGCGTCCTCTTCAGAAAGTATTTAAAATGTAAGATATTTAGAATATACTCAAGATGTGTTTAAAATGTAAAAGAACATTTTCGTAGTTCATTCACTCCTGAACTAAACAGAGCCTAATATCAACACACAAAAACATGAAATGCAAGGCACACTCGCATGCACGTACATATACATATACACACCCACACTTAAATCAGAACCAACACATGAAAACACACACACACACATACAACCACACACAAACATAACACCCCTGTCTCTAATACAACACATTGAACAATACCAACCCTACTTTACCTCGAAACCAACAACACTAGGAAACACCTAGAACCATGGGTATGGCCACATCCAGGATCGGTTCTTAGTGTGGGAAAGATCTCGTCCCCAGAGGGGAGGGGGCGCTTGGGGGAGTATAGGTATGGGAGGAAGGATGATAGTATCTGTTCCAACACCTCGCCCCCTTAGTCAGTGGGGGAGAAATCCTTCATGACTGACATAACTATCATCCTTCCTCCCATACCTATACCCCTCCAAGCGCCCCCTCCCCTCTGGGGAACGAGACCTTTCCCACACTAAGAACCGATCCTGGATGTGGCCATACCCACATGGGAGACAAATAAATAAAAACATTAAAAAAAAACCCTTCATATATTTATAAATACACCTCTTTATCTAAGCAAACATATTAGGACTGAAACGAAAAATCACAATACTAAAATCTAAGAATCCAAAAAATGATTATCAAAATTGAATGAAAACACCTCTACCCTTATTTCAGAGGAGCTGCCCCCCTCTCTTCACACACACACTATATACACACACTATAATACTATAAAACAGAACACACATTCTTCAAACCAATACAAGAAAACACACACACACACACACACGCGCACACGCACACACACACTACCCTATGTACCCAGTTGATCAAGTACCAACGGGCCCCTCACCTCCACTCAAGTAAGAGTAAAAAAGGAAAAAAATGAGAAAAACAAAGAAAGATAAATAGAAACACAAGCAAAGAGAGGGAGAGAGAGAGAGAGAGAGGGGGGGGGGACAGACAGACAGACAGACAGACAGACATGAGACAGCAATGACCACAAGTCCACCCCAACAAACCAGTAATAAAAATTGAACATACGAATGAAAAGTAGAATCATTCACACATGTTTCCACCGCTCGGAAACATTTCAAATGAACTACCAAAATGTTCTTTTACATTTTAAACACATCTTAAGTATATTCTAAATATCTTACATTTTAAATACTTTCTGAAGAGAACGCTTCACAGAACGTCCTAAACGCGTTAAAAACGATTTCAATGATTTAAAAACATTATTACAATGATCTACACACAATTTTCAATGAAAAACCAAAACACGGAATAATAAAATAATGTTAAAAAATACACATTGTTGGTAGCCCCCATTATATATATATATATATATATATATATATATATATATATATATATATATATATATATATATATATATATATATATATGAGGTCTACAGATGTTAAAATAGTTATTAGGAGGTCTCTAGGCAAAATGGCGACAGTAAGGCATTTTGTATATAATTCTCAGATAACGAGAAACAAGTAAAGAAGACCAAACATTGCTGGCAAATGTGATCTTTCGGAGTGAGGGTTACCGCTGTGCTAAACAAGATTCCGTGTGGACGGACGATGCATGAAATTTAGGAAATGCATTTTTTTCTAATTACAATATTTCTCAACATGGGGTCCTATTATAGAGTGGTTGAGGTTCACGTTTAGTCTAATAGATATGTCAGCGCAACATAGAACCACACATTCCGAGTTCAAATCCTATTAACAAGGTGGTTGGAAAGTAACTTCCTATCATGGGAACTGCATGAACTGATTTCACAATGATTTTTTTTCTATTATATTTTTTCTACTAATGCATCAACACTTATTGAGGAGCAAAAACCTTTGATGTATTCTGGGCATTTATTTATTTTTAAAATGAATGGTACGTGGAAATTTTAATTCCTCCTATATAATTCATCATCATTCAACTATGAATTTATTCATCTTATTAACCTTTATCCTTGAGTTGTTCTTAGCCTTGATGATTGTTTTAAGAAAACCCCTTGTGAAATTAGTTGATGTAGTTTTTAGGCGGCTTGAGAACACAGTGCCGGATATTAGCACTAACATTAAATTTCAAATACTTCTCTTCAACTTTCCCATCATGACTCTTAAATTTAAATCTATGTAAACAGACATCTTAGGATACTTATTTATCCTGGAAATATAATTATTACAAGAAAATAATATTATGAGAAAGTGTATAGCAAGTTGACTTTATTTAGAAATCGATATGAGCGCCAGCCAGCATTCGCTACCAGTTTTTGAAGCTGCCTGGAAACCGCTTCAACTAATTTCGCAATTAATTTATTTTGAGTTTCTTTACCACTTGAATGATTATAAGTAATATTTTAAATCTCCACATCCACCAACTTAAAACAACAGCCGACCCAGAAAGCAGCAAGTCCTCACATTCAACGAGCAATGTTTCTGGTGAGGGAGAAAGATTTCTTTTATTGTAAATCGCTCTACACAAGATATGATTAAACAAAATAACACAAGCACTTATTATAATAGAAAAAAAAACTTTTAATTATTGAGAGCTAAACTAAAACATTTGCATGGAACCTGCTGATTCTAATATTGCCGTTGGTTTTGCTTGAAGATTACACATTGACATTAGATCCGTTCACAATCATAGCTTTAACAACAGAACTCCCCATCATTAAATGCTTATAATTTATTACTGAAATATAATTATTATAAGAAATGAATACGATAAGAAGGAGTACAACATGTGGCTTTTATTTAAAAGTCAATGTGGGTGCCAGCATTCGCCACCAGCTTCTCAAGTCATTTTGGAAACCGCATACACTGATCTCACATTTAATTTCTCGATACTACGAAGAGGCGTTCCAAAAATAATGCCTTCTATTTTATATTCCGCCCGAACGGATCAGAATGGGATTGCAGCTTGTATTGTTATGATGACTGAACTTATGCATTTATGACCTGAAAGTTTCATATCTCTTGCAAATATTGACAATGTGAGACTCTAAGAAAGCAACCTCTGTTATGAACATGCGTCAGAAGCAGATGCGTCAGTGAATTCCTGGCAAAAGTGTATTGAGAATGGTGATGGCGACGTAGAAAAATAAATTCTGGATCATAAAAAGTCGCTCGTTGTAATGGTACCATTCCCGCCTTCGTAGCTCTTTAACCTTTTGAGTTAAAAATAGGAGGCTTTACTTTTGGAACGGTCCTCGTAAGACCAAGCGCGCTCCTGGCGCCCATACACAGCCATCGTTCGCTGCTGATAAAATTGCATTGAGAATGATGATGATTATGTAACAAAATAAATTGTGGAGCACAAAAGCTTTCTCTCTTTAATGTTACTACTCCCGTCTTTGTAATTATTCAACTATTTGAGTAAAAAAAAAAAAAAAAATAGGAGGCTTCAATTTTCGAACGATCCTCGTAGGAATAGTTAAATACAAATCATTTTTTTTTATTGGAACTCTTCAGTAATTTCGCCCCGGAAATAGAAGAGAGGTTTCACTTTCTTTCTCCTCCTACTTAGTAATTTGATGAGTATCTCTTAGTACATTTACAATAGTTTCTTTCAGAATACAATACAATTCCCAAGCACATAAGCTCTTAATAATAACGAACATGAATAAAGCAGAAATGTGTCTACGGGGTGATTGGAAAATAATGACTTTTCATTAAATGTTCGTAATTTAGCTCTGAAATATAATTCTAACAAGAAATGAATACGGTAATGCAATCTTATTTGAAATAAATGAATAAATAAATAAATAAATAATTGACAGCATGTTCACGACATTTTACATTCGTTTTGTCTTATTTACTGCCAACCAATCGACCCCGTTCTCTCGTCTACGGTCATTTTACAGCGTCGTTTTAGAGCAGAAAATCAATGCATATGAAAACGTGTATAACATGTGGTTTTATTCAAAATTCAAGATGGGCGGTAGCATTCGCCACCAGCTTCTTTAGACACTTGAGAACTGCATCAACTGATTCCACAAGGAACTATTAAATGCCAAAATAGGAGTGTGAGTAGTATTGTAACTCTTATTTCACATTTCACGAGCGATGTTTCTGAGAAAAGGTGAATAATTGCTGTTTTCTGGTCCGACTAATGTTTTGAGTGGGCAGTATGTGGAGATTTTTAAATCCTCTAATAATATTCATCATCATCAATGTACAGATGATAAATAGCTCCCTTTCCTTAAGTGCTATTGATTTATTAATGAAATATATAATCATTACACGAAATAAATATAAGCAAGTGTATAGATATAAATATGGGCGCCAGCATTCGCTACCAGTTTCCCAAGTCATCTGAAACGTGCGCCAACTGATTTCAGATTATTCTTTTTTACTGAGTCCTCACATATCAAGGCCAAAAATAATCGAGGATAAGGATTAATTAGATGATAGATTGGCAGTTAAAATGAAAGGCACTTTATGTCAGTATTTCAATGATGTTTGATAATCTAAATGGAATTATTAACATATGAAAGCTCGATAAATACATTTGCGATGAGTTCAATACTTGTATCTAAAATCGGTCATTATTTTACAAGCTTCTACCTTTTCACCACCAGCGCTCTGATTCCCATTTGGCCTAAATCGAAAGAAACTTGCTCTCGTTTTGGGGAAGCACTCAACTTTGGCCTTCGCTCCTGACCTGGAAATGGAAGACTTACATCAAATCCGTTGCCGAGGTTGCTGGAAAATGGTTGGATCATTCTGCTGCTCTAGAACCTATCTCATTGCCGTTGTAATCCTCTTCTTTTATAATAGGCAAATAAAAAGATGGTTCATTTTTTTGTCACATCTGGGGAGGAACTACTCTGGGCGCCCTTTTCTGCTTATACAGGGTTAAAAACCTATGATAATCTAAACGAAATTGTTAAGATGGGAAAGCTTCATAAATAGATTTGGAACGAGTCTGTTAAGTGTTGAGACATTATGTTGAACAAAGATGGCGGTGAAGAATCAGTGCAGTCCGGATACTGAGTGTAAAGTAATTGCCAGTAACAAAGACAGCGGCGAAGAATCAAATGCGGTTCGTGACGTAGACAACGTCGAACTGATTGAATCTAAAATTCGACAATTTTTATAGTAACTTTGGTAGCTTTTCATTGATTGGTTATTATAACTTGAGGTTATAAAAACGATCGTCGAAATCATTGGTGTCATACCCCCCCCCACATTAGGAGTTCAAAACATTTAACAGAGTCTAATGAAAACATGTTTTTTTAAAATCAGTCATTACTTTTCGAACAACCTAACATTTATCGGAAAAATAAGAGAGGAAAAATACATGTTATGTGAAAAGTAACTTCCTATTATTGAGTGATCACAATTTATTCCCGAAATATAATTCTTATAAAAAATAAATGAGTATGATAAGAAAGACTATAACAGGGAGGAAGGTATGTAGAACTCAATATTAGTGCTCTCGAGCCACGTGAGGACCGCATCAACTGATTTCACAAGATAATTTCGAAAAGATCATCAACACACACACCACTCAAGAATAAGCGTTAATCTATAATATAAAGCTGAATGTGTGTGTGTGTGTGTGTGTGTGTGTGTGTGTGTGCGGTCACAAATAGGCCCCTATATGGTTGACTATTTTTAAAAAACTGATTGCATATAATGACAGAAGATGTATTGAGACACAGGAATGGGTATGTTTGATCTGGCAGAACAATGATTCATTAAAATTGTGGGATCTGCGTTCGCGCCTGGTCCACAAAGTATGGAAATAAAAAATTAAAAAAAAAAAAACGTTTACAAGTGTTTTTGATATAGATGTACATAATAATACTTTGATAAGTATGTTTTATCTTAAATAGGGGTGGTATGATAAAATTGTGGGGTCTGCGTTCGCGCATGGCCTCCATAGAATGGAAATACGCACAAACTTTAATAAAGACTTTCCATAGCTATCTGCGTAAGTATACTTTGATAATTATGTTTCAGTTTGAAGAAATATGGTAAAATAAAATTATGGGGGTGTTCGTTCGCACCTGACCTCCATAGAATGGAAATATGTCACAAAGTTTAACAAGGTTTTTTAATATAGATCCACAGAATATTGTGATAAGTGTTTCAGTGTGAACAGGTATAGTATAATAAATTATGGGGTTTATCTATTTTATTTTCACTTTCATCATATTTTGCTTTGGTTTTGATACCCCCAAATTCGAAGCTATCTCCTTACAACCCTTCCTTTTCATAACCTACCATACTTTCATAATTCAGAGTCCATTTTCTGTAGACTGTTTTTGAACCCAGTCAACGACGGGTACTTTTGCTAGTAAAATATATAGATGAACGATGATGACTATTAAGGGGAGGGAGGGTTAAAAATCCCAACATATCATATATACACACACACGTACAAAAAAGAAAATACAAAGAAAAACAATGATCTTAAAGACATCAAACATGATAAGTCGTGACTCATTAGTAGGTTAGGACAACAGAATATTCTTTTCATTAGTTTTACTCTCAAGTATATATCCGACACAGACACAATCAACCGATAACCACATCACTCTACATAAAAACATATAAGATATCAATGGATATATACCAAAGAGTTAAAACAAAGAAAAGAATATGCTGTTGTCCTAACCCTACTCATTAGTAAAAAAAAAAAAATGTACCTTTTAACCTGTTAAAAAACGGACAAGCCCGTTGACTAACAATGAGTGCTTCATGTCAAATTGATGGTTGGATATGGCTAAATTTGTGTCTATTTTTTTACCTTGAATACGGATGCATATTAATCCCTATCGATCCCTAACTTCGCATCAGACTACTTAGGTTGTTGCATCTTATCATAATAATGTTTCATACAAAATTTCAACCAGATCAACTCTGTAGTTTCCTTAAAAATTGCACCGGACAGATATACAAACAGAAAAACAGACTAAGAGAAATATAATATAAAATTAAAAAAATAGAAGAGAAAAAAAATCCTTGTAAAATCAGTTGATGCGGTTTTCAGACGACTTAAGAAATTAATGATGAATACTAGCACCCATGTCGATTCCCCCCCCCCCTCCACCGAAAACACGCTATACACTTTCTCGTATTAATTTTTTTCGGGCATGTTATTTCAGCAATAAATTGCGAACAGTTTATAAACGGAGTTATTTTCCACAAACTCTGTACATCGTTCAATTTTCAAAATGGAATCTTCCGGTTGTGGAAACGCAGCCAAAGTTTTGGCGACCATACGCTGTGAGACGGGTAGCTGAAGGTTGAATTAAACAAACATCTCGTGTTATCAGTTTTTAACAAGCTTTTCCAGCGTAGTCTACGTGAGTGCCAACACCCGGCGTTGGGGCGTCATTAGCACCTATACTCGGAGTCAGTACGTAAAGTTACATCTGTGAAGCGTAATAAGAGAGTATACAATTGAATGGTGGATCAAATTAAAAAAAAAAAAGAACTCTTGTACCGCCAGACTAAAATAATAATGACACCCCTCCATCTCTCGTACAACTATTAAATATGTTGAGATAAGATTTAAGTACACTGCGGGGGCGTATCCAGGTGACTATTTCTGTTGTAATGGGGGAGGATGGGAAGATGTTTTAGTGGGGGCGTTGGCCTCCTTCCGTGAACATGTTCTCATTCGTTGAAGTAAAAATATCTATTTGATTAAAGTTAGGTTTAACTAATAAAATATAAAATACTAGCAGAACCTGAATCCCGGTATTGCCCAGGGGAAAATATGAAATACTTGTTTTAAGTAAAAGCAGGTCAATAGTAGAATATAAAAAAAAACACTCGCCTAGCCAAAAACACTATCGATAAATTCCCTCACACTCTATGGATGCCTAAACCCAACAAAGCTTCTTTCTTAGAACTGCTCGTCTGTTGAACTCTGCTCCTGTGGTTTGCTTTCCAGCTGACTACAATATTGTTGTCTTCAAGTTCACCGTAAAAAAAGTTCTTATTGAATCGTCTTCGTAAATAATCTGATTATACCAAATTTCCATTATAAATGATTAGTCGCTACTGTTTCAATGACTACAATACACACATCCTCGAGTGGCCTCCGGGCTTTGATATGTAGTATCCCTTTTGTAAAAAATAAAAAATACAGAAAAATTATAAAAAATGTAACTTTTTACCTTTTAAGAAAACGAAAGTAATTGAAGTAGAAATTTCATATGCATTAATTTAAAATAGCATTTTCGTCAGTTTTTCATACATTAATTGGAAATGGCATTTCCGTCGGTATTTCATACATTAATTGGAAATGGCATTCTCGTCGGTCTGTCATGCTTTAATGTGAAATAACATTTTCGTCCATTAGTCACATTTTATTTAATTAGCATTTTTGTCTTTTTGTTCTGCTTTAGTTTAAAATATTATTTTCCTCCGTCTTCCATGCTTTAATTTGGAATAGTATTTTCGTAGGTCTGTCGAGCTTTAATTTGAAATAGGATTTTCGTCGGTTTATCATGATTTAATTTTAAATAGCATTTTTGTTGGTCTGTCATAGTTTAATAAAAAGTAGCATTTCCCTCTATCTTCCATGCTTTAACTTGAATAGCATTTTCCCCAGTCTATGATGTTTTAATTTAAAATTTAATTTTCGTCTGTTTGTCATGCTTTAGTTTAAAATGTCATTTTACTCCGTCTGCCAAAATTAATTTAAATAGTATTTTAAAATTTGAAACTGTATTTTCGTCGGTTTATCATTATCTAATTTTAAATAGCATTTTCGTCGGGCTGTCATGCTTTAATTTGAAATAGCATTTTTGGAAGTCTGTCATGATTTAAAGAATAGCACTTCCATCGGTCAGTCATACTTTAGTTTAAAATAGCATTTTCGTCGGTCTGTCATGTTTGAAATAGTATTTTTGTCCATTTGCCGTGATTTAATTTTAAATAACATTTTTGTCAGTCTGTTATTCTTGAAATTGTAATATCATTTTTGTCGATCTGTCATGATTTTAGTTGAAATAGCATTTTCGATGCTCTGCCATGCCTTGATTTGAAATAAAATTTTCATCGGTCTGTCATGCTTTAATTTTAAATAGCATTTTCGTAGATTTAATATGCATTAATTTGAAACACCGGGTATGTTTTACTGCTCACAGTCCTTCGAAAAGTGATAAAAAAATCAAATATACAGTAAAACATGCACAAAATAATACATTTATTAATGTATTTTCGCCCGTGTGTCGTGTTTTAATTTGGATAGCATTTTCGTTGATTTGTCATTCTATAGATAAAATAATATTTTCGTCGGTCGGCCATGCTTTAATTGGGACTCGTTCTGTCGAGATGTTCACACTGTTTGACGTAAAAATGTTATTTCATTAATTTAAGATTCGGCGAATTAAATATAATGCACTAACAGGATCTGTATCCCGGTATTACTTGGGGTGAAAATATGAAGTGCTTATTTTAAGTAAAAGAAAACAAAGACAAGAATATTTAAAAGAAAAAAAATGCATTTAAAATTTTAAGCAAAATAATTAGAGGAACAGCATTTTAGTCGGTTTGTAATGTTTGGATTTAAAATAATATTTTTATCAGTCTTTCATATTTTAGTCTAAATAGTTTTTTCGTCCGGTTTTTTTTTTACTTGATTAAAAAAAAAACACGATTTAAAAAATAGCGCGGATCACTCTCTGCATTAGCACCGAAAAATGTTACTAAACATTTATTAATAATTTCTCACTTTTACAAACATTTGATTTTAAATTTCTTTTTAAATGACGACTTTTATCGACTTTTTTTTAAATATCCCCTCCCCCAATGGTGTTTATTCCGAAATCAGTTGTTAACATGGAGAGGTTGAGAGTGTTTATTCTGAAAGCCATTCTTAACATTTGTGGAGGTGGACCTAATGTAAAAAAAAAAAAAAATAAATAAATAAATAAAAAAAAAAAAACTAAATCATTTACTGATAACTTCTCACTTTTACAAATATTTTTTAATTTACATGCGCGGATGAACAAATTGTTGAATAGTGCGAAAACAAAACATTTAGGTCCACCTCCACAATTTTTTTTTTTAAATGACGACTTTTATTGATAAATAAATTTACTTCTCCGCAACTTTTATTGATAAATAAATCTACTTCTCTGCCACGGGCACTGAACCCCTCCTTTTTTTAATAGTATTTTCGGGTGGGTATGCCGACAACAAATATCAGTTAAATTTTGCAAATATCCCCCCCCTCCAAAAGTGGTGTTTATTCCGGAAGCTGTTTTTAATATGAGGAGGTTGGGGGTGGGTGGGGTGATTATAAGGTGGACCTAATCTAAAAAAAACAACAAGTTGTTTATGCGCATATAATCAACTATTTTTTTATTAACTTTTTTTTTACTTTTTTATTTAAAAATTAGTAAATTTCAATGAATAGAATAATAAATCATTTATCATTAATATGTGTTTTTGGTTTTGTGTTGAATGAAACTTTTTTTTTTCATTACAACAATAATGAACCAATTTAAATCTTCCAGCACGTGTTTAAGGGTTACGAAATTATCAATAAATCGTTTAGTTACTAAGTCAACGTCAGTAAATAAAAAAAATGTTACGTGCGCATGCATTAGCCTTGACTAGGGGGGGGCTAAGGGAGCGACCATTAAATAATTATGCTGGTCGCCATGGAACTCAACGCCCAAGGAGTACCTAAAGTGGCACTTATGTACTTATGTTACCGTGCTATTTTTTAAAATAGTATTTTCCTGTTAAATTCAAATTTTACAATATGTTTTTCTTTTATTAATTTGTTAAGTGAAAGTACAGATAACCCGGTCGGTTTCTAATGCGAGGAAAATCTAGCCCCCCCCCAAAAGGGGTACTCTGAATAATAACAAAACATTAAAATTGCCTCAGTCTCGAAAGATTTCTTCTCTACTGAACGAGGAAAAAAACGGTGAAGTGTAGTTCACCTTCTGTTTCTCTCCCCCTCTCTCAATATCTCTCTCTATCCATCTCTCCCTTTCCCTCTCTCAATCTATCTTTCTCTCTATATCACCCTCTCCATCTCTCTTTGAGCCCTTTTCTCTCTCTAACTCCCTCTATCTCTCGCCTTTCCTCTGTTTCATCCCTCTCTGTTTCTAACTCTCCCCCTCTCTCTGTTTATCTATCAATCTCTTTATCTCTCTATCTCCTTCTCTTTCTATATTTTCCTCTCACTGTCTCTTTTCTATCTATATATCTTCCTCTCTATCTGTCCATCTCTATCCCTCATCCTATTTTAGTCTCCTAAATTAATTACAGTGAATAAGGCATTGTCAAAACATGGATAAATCCTATTTTAGTCACCTAATTTACTGACTGTGAGAATAGAAGTTATTTGGAAATTACTGCTACCTTGAACAGCACCAGAAGTAACTGGTAAAACCTTTCTAATTAAATTGATTTTGGCAGCCATTTGGTAACAAAATGATATAGCCTTAGCCCTTGCTGCATGAGGAATACCTGCGACCTTGCTGCCAAGTAGAAGAATTATTTATTCTACTTTAAAACATTCAGTTTTTCAAAAATCTCATGTTCGACATCTTCAAAACATCCAATATGGGGAAAAATATTGCAGAAATGCAAACTTATTGTTTAGGATGTATACACAATGGTACGCAAAAAATCATTTGAGGCTCTTGGTCGATCCTTGCAAGATTTGCATGGCAATGTTAGACCATTTGGGAATGCAGTAATATTGCTTGCAGGAGATTTCAGACAAATGTGACCTGTTATTCTTCAATCAACACCAGCAGATGAAATAAATGCTTGCCTCAAATACTCTACTTTTTTGTTCCATGTGAAGACATTAAACTTAACTCAAAATATGCATGTACAGTTGCAGACTGTTCGATCCGCACAAAAACTTTTGTATCACTTTTAGGAAATTGGGTACGAAAAAGTGCCAGCTGATCAGAGTTAAGGGCAAAATTCTTTGACTTTTAACTTCTGTAATTTCTGTAATTTTATTTCATCAAAAGAATAGTTAGTTTAAAAGGTTTTTGCAGATATTCAAATTATAAGAATTCCATTTGACTGAGTGAATGAGCTATTCTTGCAGGTCAATACAAAGATGCCCATGAACTTAACGCTATAATTAAATGTAAAATTCCAAGTGAGGTAGTCAAATACAAATCCATCGACACTGTTGTGAAAGCAGATAAAGTGGTTAATTATCCAACAGTTATATTTACCAGGGATGCCACCGCATGTATTGCAACTGAAATTTGGTGTACTAATTATCATGTTGTGGAATATATACCAATCCAAGCTTTGCAATGGCACATAGCTTGCAGTAAAAAAAAAAATTAACAAGCAATATCATAGAAACAACAATGTTAACAGGACCTTTCACAGATGAATATATCTTCATTCCATGCATTCCTATGATTCCACCGGATACATCATTACACTTTAGGAAATTGCATTTTCCAATTTTATTGTCATTTGCAATAACCATCAACAAAGCACAGGGAACAATCTTTACAATTGTGGGCCTTACAGTTACACACTGACTGTTTTTTCACATGGACAATTTATGTTACATATTCAAGAGTCACCAAAACGGAAAATGTCTATATCAGCTAAGAAAATGGAACAACAAAAACGGTGTACCCATACAAAATGGAAATTTAAACCTATAAGAAACATGCTTTTTCTCATTTTGGAACTTTTTCCATTGCGCCAATTTGAGCCACAGCAACGCGTGGCAGGGTACAGCTAGTATATATATATATATATATATATATATATATATATATATATATATATATATATATATATATAGACCAAAAACGCGTATTGGGGATTTGCCATGTAAGATACGCATTTTCATCTTTGACAATTTTTTTTCAATTTCAATGCAAGTTGTAATCTCCTCTGACCCATTCGGGCGGAATAAAAAAACAGGAGGCGTTACTTTTGGAATCCCCCACGTATTAACCATATAGTTGTGTGTTATTTTTACTCATAATTTGCTTATACTTGAACAGACTTTTGTTATTTTTTTGTTATTTTTATTCTAAAATTAGAAAATTAGTATAATACTTTTAATTAACACGCTGGGGTCTAACCGGTTAGTGAATACATGCTATGGATGATTTTTAACAGATCGTATTTTCTTAAAAATTAATATGTAAATTAAAAACAATATTTTAAATTTATTTTACTTTTAATTTATCAATTTGTCTTTGTAAATCTCTTACAGTTATTTTTTTCTATTTTATTAAATTCACTCTTTAATTTTATTTATCTTTATTCATTATAATTGTTATTATTACTGTTACTACTACTTTTATTTTTATTCAAGTTTATTATTTTATTTATTTTCATCTATTTATTATTATTATTATTATTATTATTATTATTATTATTATTATTATTATTATTATTATATTTGGTGTTTATAATTATCTTTAAATTTATTTCTACTTAGTGCTATTGTTCTACTACAAATTATATTACTGTTTTTTTTTTTTAACATTAATATATTAGTTAAAATAATGTTTTATATTGGATCGACTGTTTCCTTATATAATTTCGCAGTTCAAAGATACTCAAACTTGGCACTAAAATCAGATAATGCTGGAGTCCCCCAGGGGTCAATCCTGGGCCAAACTCTCTTCCTGATCTACATCAATGATATCCCAAAACACATACTTAAATCATTCGTTAACATCTATGCTGATGACGCGACCATCTATGGCAACACATCAAAGGCCGTAAATGACAAAGTTCTTTCTGATTCTCTCTCCTCTGATCTTGAGCACGTGGTACAATGGGGGAAGAGGTGGCTGGTCACTTTTAATTCATCCAAAACCAAGCTTCTATCTTTACATCATCAACGCTCTGATCCCCATCTGGCATCAATTGAAATGGATGGCTCTCGTCTTGGGGAGGCTCTATGTTTTGACAAGCTTCTGGGTTTGACCTTTACTCCTGATCTGAAATGGAACACGTACATCAAATCTGTTGCCAGGGACGCTGGGAAAATGGTGGGATCTTTCTACGGCTCCAGAAGATATCTCACTACTGATGCAATTCTCTATCTGTATAAAAGCCAAGTACGTCCAAGGATGGAGTATTGCTGCCATATCTGAGCAGGAACTGCTAAAAACAGCCTATCCTGCCTTGACAGAGTACAAAATAGACTTCGTGGCTTAGTGGGGGGGTGCCCTTTTCTTTTCCCTGCAATCTCTCTGCCACAGAAGAGACGTTGCGAGCCTGTCTTTGTTTTATCGTTATTTCCATGGCAGGTGCTCGTCTGAGCTCCGATCCCTCGTCCCCCCCCTCGCCAATCTTTCACGAGAAACACTCGTCTGGCTGAAACTACTGTCAATAATTTCCCCACTCTTTATCCGTCCCTAAATCCAAACGTAGATTTCATGAGCAACGCTTCTTTCTTAGAACTGCACGCCAGTGGAACTCTCTGCCGCTTGCCTGTTTCCCACCTGACTACAACTTGGACGTCTTCAAGTTCAACATAAACAAGCTCCTGACCAACCGCCGCCTTAAGTAAGACACTCTATCAAAACCCCCAATACTAATGATTACTACAATACTATCTCATTGATTACTATACACGCAATAACCATTATCCCTAAGTGGCCTTCGGGCCTTGATAAGTGGTGACCCCCATGTAAAAAAAAAAAAGAAGAAAATCCTAAATTGCCCCTTGTGTTTCCGAGTAGCACTTATAGTACCGCGTTCATATTTGCTCGCTATCATCTCCTCAACGGCGAAGTTACTACCACTGAGAGTATCTATGAGAAAATTGACCACATCCTGCCTGCTTATCTCTCAGTCAACATTCATGTCTGTGAAGAGTTCAGAGTTGACAATGTTTAATTGGCTAGTGCGTTCAAACAAAACTGATTGATGAAGCAAAGTTCAGATTGTTACTGAATCTATCAGCGTGCCTGACACTGAGGAACATTTTGCAAGTCTCCTAGACCTTGCCCTGAATTGTGCTCATCCTTTGTTCTGTCTCCATTGGGATCTTCCAATCACTTGATTGTCTCAATTAAGATAAAACAAAATGTAACAAGTCCTTAGATGTCCCTCTCCATAATGCAGTGTATCGGTACTTTTTGGCGGACTGGGATTGCTTTCGAACGTTTACATTTGATATATCTCTGCGTCCAATGTTTAAAAAGAACATATCCTCTAGAGCAGCGGCTCTCAACTGGGGGCGAATCGCCCCCTAGTGGGCGAAAATAAAATTTTTGGGGGCGATTTTCAATCAATTTTATCTGTGAAAAATTTTGACATTTTTGCGAGTAAATTTTTTAAATTTTTTGAAATTATAAACGCGTAGCTAAACTATTAGTGCGAAACTTTGGTCACGTGACCTATGAATTGCTCTCTTATAAATGAATTGTCAGTTTTGAATATTCAATTTATTTCAGTAAACCCGATTCTCCAGTGACATTGTCTTACAAGTGTTTACAATTTTCATTCGCTCTGTTATATTACAGATTCGTTCATATTTACATAAACAAAACACTAACTCAATATCCGGAACTAATGTCGGACGGCGACACACTGATTTGTAAACTTATTTAATGCAATAGTTGTATTCCTACAAACAGAAGGACAGTCAGACACTTAGCTATCGAAATTCAAGCTCAAAAGAAAAATATACACTATCTTAGTTGGATCTTCCGTAAGTTAAATGAAGTCTCTCTTCTGCTGCAAGGAAAAATGATAACCCTGATAGACTGTACACGGGTGATGAGAGCTTTTGTTGAAAAACTTAATATGTTTCAAATTAATTTAAAACGAAGGCAATTTGATAATATACCCGAACTAGCGGAAATCGACTTATGTGAAAATGACATTGTTATTTATTGTAACCATCTGTCAGCCATGAAAAATGATCTAGAAATCAGATTTTCCGATTTATTTGATTTCACTATTGAGCCATGGATGATTGACCCATTCGATTGTGATCCTCTCAGTGCACACGAAAATATCCAGGAGGAAATCATCGAGATAAAATGCAATGATGAATTGCAAATCAAGTTCAAAAGAGAAACTTTGTGTGCATTTTGGCAATCAAACACTGTAAAATCACTGTATCCAAATTTGTGGTCACAAATATCGAAAATCCTTTTGTGTTTCCCAACATCATATCTTGTTGAAACTGGATTCAGCGCTGTGAATCACATTTTACAGAAGGAACGAAACAGATTTGACATTATTTCTCGTGGAGATATTCGTATCTGTTTGAGTAATATTAAACCTGACATTGAATTTTTAGCGAAACATCACCAATCTCAGGGCTCACACTAGTTAGACTCTCTACATTTCTTGTAAATTTGCAATAAAATTATTTTTAATTAATTTGTTTTCCATTTGCATGTACAAAATGTTTCTAGTGTTGGTTAGTCATAATTACAATATTTGTTATTATTTATTCTTGGAGGCGATTATGAATTAACTTAAGTCAAAAATAGCTTTTGGGGGCGATAGCCGGGTAAAGGTTGAGATGTATGTACATTCACCTAACAATTTAATGGAACAAAACATACCGTAAAAATTGAGTATAACTTAAAAATCCTATCTACAAAATAGCACGGCCCGTATCCTGCATAAGTACCAAAACCACACACACACACACACACACACACACACACACACACACACACACACACACACACACACACACACACACACACACACACACACACGCACACGCACGCACACGCACACACACACACACACACATTCATTCCATTACGTGAATTTACAAAAACAAAAACACACAAAACAGTTAGCGTTAATCAAGTTTTCATTATTATAATTGTTGTAAAATACTTTATTTGCATTAAATTAGTTTTCATTTAAAAATAAAGTTTAATTATATAATATTTATTTGTTTATTAAAAGCTCAAAAAATTATATTGAGAAATAGAATATTGTTTTATGACCAAAAATTATAAGGGGGTCCACCAAGAAAAAAAAGAAGGGAAAAGGGGTCCATGGGTCAAAAAAGGTTGAGAACCGCTGCTCTAGAGTATCTATATCTGATATTTTCCTTCAATTTTTGCAGGGTTTGGGGTTTGACGTTTTGAAGTCTGCCAGCTCGCGGAACTAAATAAGGGGGTTTAATCGCAATTCAGAAATTCTGGCATGAATAACATTTTTGAAAGAGCACAAATATGCGAAGCTGAAAATGGGCAACATTTCAAAGACATTATTTGTTATAAATAAAGATTGTTTGAATTTTGTATATTTAAAAAAAAAAAAGTTCCAATGTCTTAGTCAGTTTATGTTAAAATTTCAGAAAGATATAAAAAATAAAGGCTGTAGTTTCGTTCAAAATCCTTCAGTGACTTTTTGGATACCTTATACCAGTACTTTGTTTAATTTTCGATGTTTGAGGATCTTTGTGCAATGTTCATATCAGTCATGCTTTTCGTTCTAAATTAACGGAGTGAACACGCGATTATTTTAAACAAAAAACTCTTTAAAATATGTTAATACACAAATAAACTGATTCGGGTATGTAGAAAGTAATTATCTTGTCTTTAGGAGCATTTATTTCATATTTGTTTTCGTTCTTTCTGTTAACTACAGTAATGCAACATTACACACGCGGTAACACGTAGCTACCTGGAACCCCACGCACTGTAGCAGAATACTTTGAAAGGAACATAAACCAAGTAATAACCCGACTCCTATTTTTTGACAACGACATCTATTTTCGGATACTTTCCCAAATAAAACATGACCCCCCCCCACCTCGAATGTGCTCTTTTGTCTATGCACACGTTCTTTCTGATAGTCTTTTTCTTTTTCTCATTTTGCACATGGCTCGGCATTTGCATACGCGTGTCCACACTCTGTTGAAATAAAACAAACGTTTTTAAAAAAATAGATTACAGAAAAGCCGGTGCTACTTTGACATGTAGGGGCTACTATGATAATCTCATGTCTAATTGTATGTTTTGCTTTTTAACTAATTAACTTGGATTTGGTTGACTCGTAAAATTGTGTTGTGACAAATGTATTTTTAAAAAAGGTGTGTTTGAAGGCTTATCAATGCAGTAATTATTCAGTCGTTAGAAACAGATAAATAATTTAATTATGATGAAGAATTCAAAGATAATTATTCAATAGTCTTTATTTACCTTGACTGTATATTCCTCAAATGCTTTCGAGAGCATCCTCCATTATCAAAAAATAAAAATAAAAATATAACTGTCAATTTTAATCAAAATTAAAACAACAGCATAGAGAGTTGATCTACATTTCTTACCTTTTGATGATGGGGGATGCCTGCCAAAATATTCGTGGAATATACCATCTACAGTAAAGATAAACAAATACTTATAATTTATTTATGTCTTTGTAACAACTGAAAAATTCCTGCATTGATAAGTCTTCAAACACACATTTTTATCCGATAAACAATGCTTTAAGCAAACTACGACATACTTCTTAAATATATTTTTATTACTGAAGGTTCGCCACTTATCAAGGTCACTTGATGAAAACAACTAATGATGTTATTTTTTCATTTCTTTAAAAACTCTTTTAAATAAAATGAATAAAAGGGATGAAAACATTTTACGCGTCTTTCAAGTGTTCATTAGTGTAACGTTACATACGTTGACACACGGGATCCACATGTTGTATGCAAAGTATGTCGCAAGGAACATAAAACAAGTAATAACTCGACTTCTTTTTTTTTCGTTGTAATAAAATTTATTTCTGGGTACTTTCCCGAATAAAACGTAATCATGCTCCTTCACTCTGACATCTGTCCTCTTGAACGTCGTTTCGAAGTGCTTTCTCTCATTTGTATTGTCTTTTTTCTTTTTCCTTGTCGTGACGTCATTTCGCACACAGCTCGGTATTTGCATATAGCTGCCATATCCGCTTTATTACATTAATTTCTTAGTTCTACACTTCGTTTTATTACTTTAAAGCGACAATGCCCATAATAGATGTGTGGAGTATAGAGGTGGGGGACATAATATTTTTATTATCCTTTTTCTATCGTCGCTGCCGTTGCAGTTTAATTTAGTATTTGCTTCGTCTTCCTCGTCCACATGGACGTGAATCGTCATCAGTGGAACTAGCCAAATACAACTTTTCAACGTGCACAGAACATGAGACTTAGAAGTTCGTTAGTAATTTTAGTTTAAGTTTAATCTTGAGAGAAATAGTTAGTTTTAAGTTTAATCTGGAGAGAAATAGTTCACTCACAAGAGAGAGAGAGAGAGAGAGAGAGAGAGAGAGAGAGAGAGAGAGAGTAGTATCTTAATTAGTTAAGTATATTATTAAAGATTAAAAGGTCGACACAGGGAACAGAGTTTTTTTATCTCGTGGCAATTACTAAAATTTTTCTTTCACTCATTAAAGCATTACTAAGATCAGACATATATATATAT
>NC_136491.1:112411954-112501954 GCF_053919585.1 Euprymna scolopes
TCTCTCTCTCTGTGATAACGTCACGTAGCGCAGAAGGGACTCCAAACGTTTTCTATCGCTAGCAGTCTGATCACGTCAGTTCTCCAGCGATTTTCTTTTCGGCCCGATTTAGTCTTGCTCGATTTCGACTCCAATCTCTCCGATCTCCTTCAAGGGATCTTCGAGCCACAAACTGTTTGAAACTAGACACTGTCACAACTGTCGCAAACTCAAGACTGTCCGTTAAACTGTCATAAACTGTCGCAAAACTCACTACCATTTTAAAAAGTACCAGTATTGATCTCTGTTGTCTAGTTCTTTCATCCCAAATCACTGCCACACCTTGATTAATACTCATATTTTAGTTCCCTTTGTTCTGCTAATAAACTTATTTCCATTCTATTTTTTTTACTTCGTAACACGTGATAGGGCGTTGATATTATCACAGCGTCATGAACGAAGTAATGTTTCTGCTTTTTAATTTCACTCCAAAATAGTTATTTGTCTTATCTTGTCTTTTTTTTCATTTTAACTATAACTCTTTCAGCCGTCATCCGAGTTTTTAGGTCATGCCCCGTCCACAATAAAAGAAGGAAGAACATTCAGAGCGAAATCTTCATACATTAACTGTGACAGTACTCCACCTTCCGGCGTATCTGAACCTTACGAGTACAAGTATTTTACTGGAGTGGTAGAATGATCCAAGCATTTTTTTCAGTTACTCTCTCACGCGTCAAACAATTTGTAGCTATACAGTCATAACTTGTTTGATAGGAAGCGTGGGCCGTGTACTGTACGATGTTCAAGCGTACATCAGAATAATGATTTATACTGACCAAATTAGAAAAAAATATATAAACATTTCCCAGGATAACTACGATATCTGATGCTGTTGTAGAGGAATTTTGGCAATAGATGTACCCTCCTTCCATTTCCATCGCAGTATGTTTAACCCAGGGGGTGATTTCAGTAAACCGCCGCCTGCACTTCAAAAGAGAACGGACCGAATATTCGAAAGATGCCAACAATAATATCAAAATTGTTATCTTTCTTTACTTGGCGGCGATATCGGTCAAGGGAGGGGGAGAAAAAAAAGAAGACGTAGATGATGATGATTGTAATGATGATCTCTAACTTTATTTGCAAAAAGAAAGTAAAAAACAGACGATTTTACACTTTTACAAATCTAATATCATCATCAGCAGCAGTAGCATCAGCAGCAGCATAAGGGAGGTAACGGCTAGGTGGCAAACGATACGGACTGATATTCTAGGTGCATTCCAAGTTCGAATTCAGTTCGTTCCACAGAAACACTTTCACGAAGGATGTTGGTAACGTTGTCCCTCCTGTAAGAAGGACCCGATGTCTTTCTAAGAAAGAATTCTAACTATCAAGATATCGAGTAAACGAATGTCAAAAATAATAAAAAAAATAATCATCTAATTCATACGAAATGAACGCATGCTACACAATAACAACAACAGCATAATAATAATAATAATAATAATAATAATAATAATAATAATAATAATAATAATAATAATAATAATAATAATAATAATATTTCCTGGTTAGTTTCTGCGTTCTTGTTTACGTACCTACGAAACATATGATCATACAGCAGTTCCCCACTTTTTTTACGCAGTCCTTAGCGCTATTGTTATACAGTATAACTTCTATAATTTGAACATCCGCTCGTTCAAATTAGAGGATGCTGTTCAAGTTTCGAGATAAAAAAATGTGCTGCAGTTAACTTTAATTTTCTAAGAATTAAGAAATAGTAAATGAAATTCATTGCTATATGATACTTCAAGTATATATTAAGTTGAGTTTACGATATATTGCAAGTAAGAATTGTTAAATATTATTACCAGGAACAAAAACATTGAAAATAAATTAAATCTACTCTTACTTGTTAGGTATTTATTACCTAAGTTATCATCGACAGAAATCATACATTTATGTAAAATACAGTTTTTTATTTATTTATTCATTGAATGAGTCTCATTGCAGTTTCTATTTTCATCGATTGAGCTCTCGGGCGCTGCCATTGTATTCCATAAGCGATCACGAAAATCTACAATTTCTTGGTTCTGTAGCTTCTTTATGATTATATCTCTTCGGAGTGACATTGCTTGCAAAACATAGTTGTCACTAAAGTAAGAACTTTTTTCTAGAAACTTTATAACCGTCTCCATAGACATTTATGCATCATCCCATGATATTGCTTCATGAAAGTGTTCTTGGTTATTTACATTAGGGTTAAGAGAATGGGAGCTGTCGCTATTTTCATCACCATTACTGCCTTCAGAATATTGATCCGTAGTTTCCTCATCTTGTTGCACCCACATTTCAACATCATTTGCATCAGTGGCTGCTCGTGCCTGAGATTAGTGGGGGTGCTGCTTCAAATATTTTACGTATTTTTTTAATATCGTGTAAAGGAATTCGAATATATAAATAAATATTTAATCAAATAATAAACAAACATTCAAATAAATATTCAAATATATAACAAAGACAAATAATCAATCAGTAATGGATAATACGCAAAAACTTTTTTATTAAAAAGATTTTTTAAAATTCTATACACTTTACAGAATAAAAATAATATATATTTATTCCTTTTAAACTTTTCAGATTAAATAAAGTTTGCGTTTTTTTTTTTTTTTTTTGCAAACAAACGAAAAACATTTTTAAAAATAACTTATTTTTTATAAAAGCAAAAAAGAAAAACTTTGAAATTTACCTGCCTCCCTACGAGGGTTAATTTAGGAGTTTATTATTTGAAAATAGCGTTTTATTTAATAACAGTTTTATTTACAAAATTTATTTTTAAAGATGGATTTATAACAAAACGTATTTGTAAATAAAATGCAAAATAAAAAAGTTTACATTTTTATATTGTGAGCAAACAAACAAAAATATTTAAAGATACAAAATTTTATTTACAAATCTTTTAACAACGTGCTTTTTATATAAAAAGAACAAACTTGGCTATTTACTGACCTTCCCATGCCACTAAAGATCGACATAAAGTGGAGATTTATTATAAGAAAATAAGATGTCATATATAAGCGTTATAAAACATCGAATTTTAATGTAGCTTTCTTCCCCAAAAAACAAAAATTAAAATTGTCTCAGTCCAGAAGGATTTCTAATTACTTTTTTAATGCGTATTATCTGACCCATATACTAACAAATTCAATGTAAAGTTTAAAAATGCATAATTATAAAAAACTGTGTTTTTTTTTTACTTACAAACACATTTTAATTTAAAAATCTTGTGTAAAAAAATCCATTTTTCAAAGTGTAAAACTTCTAACATTGTCCTTGTCGGAGGCAAATAAATGCTAATTTTTTTATATCTAAAACATACTCGTTAAAAAGATTTCTAACTAAAATGTATTTTCAACATAAACTGTTTCTTCGCTTTTTTGCTTCTAGGAAAAAATATAAACAGTTTTTTTTGTAAAGTTTAGTTGTTGCAAAATAAATAGCATTTAAAAATACTTTAAAGAAACAAACAAAAAGGCAGGTAGATGGAAAATAACTTTATTTTTATGGTAAGATTTATTCACTGCTAAATTCCCGAATACTTTTAATAAATAAAAATAAACAGTTTCTGCATATTATATATTTCCGTCTGCTACCGACTTAAATCGCAACGCTAAAAGTGTGCGTATTTAAAAAAAAAATAGCACAATATTTTATGTACAAGAACACGTTATGTGCAGATTTTAATAATAATTTTAAAAAATATAAGTAAACCTCCTTTTGTTTTTCAATAACAATGTTATCATATCTATACAGGCGCACACTCTAAGCAAACAACGAATTTCACGACACGGGGCTGCGCCAAGCGACAGTTCTTCACGAGGCTTTCATCGGCTGTCTAAAGCGTCCAATCCGCGCATGCGTACAAGAGAATTTCATTAAGAAAGTGTAACTGTGAATTTCACAGCTCCAAGCAACTTTTATTTTTGTTATTATATGAATTTGGAGATACCGACATTAAAGTTAATGATTTTATAATGTACACAGAAAAAAAAAAAAAAATAATAATGAACAAACGTATTATTTTTAATTTTATCATTAATATTGTGCAGAAATAACTTGGGGGTGCTGCAGTCCCACAGCTCCATGCACGAGCCGCCACTGATTTGCATTAAGTGATTTAAGAACAGCGTGGTTGGTCGGTAACCGTTTGGTTTCAAGATTTTTTTTTAGACCAGATGTATTCTCTGATTTTAGAGTTGCAAACCATTGTGATGGGTTGTTTTACACTATTTTAAATATAGCAATCTGAAAAAAAAAATACAGTTAGTGTAAATTGATTATCAATAGCTAATCTACACTAATTACATAGTACCAATGTTAACATTTCTGCGGAATATCTGACTAAACCATGTAAACAGTTTTACTGCAACTCCGCATCAAATATGCTAATACAATTTCAATGACGAGACAGTTCAAGTTTAAAGAAAGTCCAGGTTTAGAAGAAGTCCAAATGAGAGGAAATCTAACTATAGAGCAAGTTCAAATTAAAGGAGTTTTACTGTATTTTGAAAGATCTTTCAAGCTACATCGATTGGAGAGTAGAGGGCAGATAAGACAGTGTTGTATCGTATGGTCCTACTATCCACATTCGCAGAGAATTTCTACATTGAAACATACATATTTTGAAAAGCCCAAATTCTATGAATTAAATCTAAGGATTTTGGATAATAGTTTCATGTTATAGTAAAAGTACAGATGAAAGATTTATTTTCTTCTACAATTTTAGATGCAGCGAACTAAGTGTTATTGTATTTGTTCTATGCACAGTTAGGGATTAATAGGGATTAGTATTTAATGCGAAAAGTGAGCCCAAGTTTAACCATATTCAAACATCAGTTTGGCATAAAACACATATTCTAAGTTACCGGGCTATAACTTTTACCCGTTTTTAACGGATTAAAAAGTCTAGAATATATTTTTCTTAACGTCAAAAGTGTCGCCTTTTTCTTCTTCAAGACTGTATTAGTCCTGAGAAAAGTATCGAGAAAACATCTTCCATTTCTGCGACCCACCCAAGGCGAATACTATAAAATTATGATTTGTATGGATATACGACACGATCGTTTGTGTCGAATCTGAACAAGAATGAAAATTCTTAGGATTCGTCCATCTAATCTACGCGTTTAGTGACGAAACATGCAACAGATCAATGAAAATGCAATTTCGAATTTGAGCGTGATAGATGAACGAACTCATTAACGGAAAAAAGTCTCTTGTAGGGATAAACAAACATATCTGAAATAAGATAAGGCAATTTAATATGCGCGATTAGCAAGGAAAAGCTATTTAAAATTTAAACGTGGCATATCAACGAAAATGCCAGTTCGAAATTAGACGATAAAAACTAATTTCGAACTTAGATAAAAGAAGATGCACTTTTCAATTCAAACGTAACAGATCGAAGAATGTCCAATTTCGAATTTCAAAAACCGAAGAATACGCAATTTGGCATTTAAGAATGCTATTTCAAACTTAACCTTAGTAGACCAATTAAATGCTATTTCGAACTTAAAAACAACAGACCAATAAAGGTGCAATTTCGAACTTAAATGTAACGGGCTAACGAAAATACTATTTAAAGCAGACTACTATTTTGACAGACTAATTAACTGCTATTTCGAACTTAAAAGAAACAAACCAACAAAAAATATTATTTCGAACTTAAACTTGATATAAAATAAAACAAACCAGCGAAAATATTATTTAAAACTTATTTATTAAAACTTGTGGCAGAACAATAAATTTTTTTTATTTCGAACTTAAAAGCAACATACCAATGAAAATGCCATTTTAAACTTAATCGTGACAAATCAGCAGAAATGTAATTTCGAAATTCTATTTCAAAACTTAATGAAAATACAATTTAGAACTTAACGAAACAGACCAATGAAAATTCTATTTCAAAATTAACCATAAGATACCAATGAACAATTTCGAACGTAAAAGTAACAAACCAACGAAAACACTATTTCCAACTTGAACGTGACAGACCAACAAATATGCTATTTTAAACTTAAGCTCAACGGGCCAACCGATAAACAAAACCTTTAATAAAGTAGTTAGAACGTATCGAAAATAAGTTGTGGCCGCTGAAAATACGTTTTTAATGCTAAAAACTAAATGCTGCTTCCAAAAAAAAAAAAAAATAAATAAATAAAAAAAAAAAAAAACTTTAGCATAATCGACAGACGGACTGAGTTTTACGCAAACATACGAGGACGCACACAAAAAATTCCAGTGTAAATTAATCAATTTATATTACAAGCTACGCCTAGTCGCCAAAAATCCATAGAATTTGTTTTTCTTTTGTGAATTCTTTACATTTCAAAAAATCGTTGACTCAGTGGTTGACTTACATTTGCACTTTTTAGGGCATAGCCGCTTTTCTTTTATTTTTCAATTTTATCCTAATTTTAATGGGTAGGTTCAGTCCTAGCTTAGAAAACTGTACCAGAAAAAAGTTGTTTTTCTCTATATAGCGACCACACACGCACACACACACAGATTTTCTCTCTTTCTTTCTCTCTCTCTCTCTCTCTCTCTCTCTCTCTATATATATATATATATATATATATATATATATACATATATAGTATATAGTATATTTATTTATACACAAATTATTGGCTACATATGTGCATACATGTTTCAGCTACAAATCCTTTAGAGAAGCAGCGTCTTTCGGCCTGATCCTCTTCTTCTATATATATAAAAGCCAAACGTCTGTGTGTATGTATGTTTGTTTGTAACGCTAAAACTTTTGAAAGACGGAACCAAACTTGACAAATTTGGTATCATATCGAAGCCCCATCACCCGGATGACAAATATCGAAATTTCACGTCAAACGGACCACTAGAAGTTGGTCAACTGATCAGTTATCTTCGAGGGGGGCCCCAAAAAAACCTGTCATTATCTATATATATAAAAGACAAATGTTTGTTTGTAACGCTAAAACTTGAGATGAAAGATTCCTCTCCCCTAAGAATAAAACATATGTTCAATATCTGCTTTTGTTTTTTCATTGTTTATACGGTCTCGAGCAACGCCGGGTAGCCCTGCTAGTCTACTTATGAAAGCAAACTAAAACAATTTGGTCTGAAGACACTGCTTCTCTAAAACAGTTGCAGTAGAAACATGCATGCATATATGTAGCCAAATATGTTTGTGTTACGGGTTTTAAAATTAGTGTTTCCGGTGAAATAACCACGTAAAAATGATATAAGAACAAAGTGGAACTGTTAACAGATTTATTTAACAAGATGCGATTGAGATTCTGATAAATTTAATCACTGGATGTGCAATGATAAAGTCTTTCGATTTGGAGCCACGTGTGTGCACGTCTAGGCGTCATGGCAGACTCCCCAATTTTAAAATCCAAGGGAAGTCACTCCTTTTTCTATCCAAAGTAAATAACTATTTTCTTAGGTTGATTCTGACAGTTTTTATAAATAAATATACTATTATTACGCTCTGCTTCTAATTGAGCACTTTTTCATAAACACCAGAATTTCAGTAGATTTACAACTAGGAAACTACAACGGTAAAATCATTATATATATATATATATATATATATATATATATATATATATATATATATATATATATATATATATATATATATATTCAAGCACATCTGATTGAATTCGACAGAGTTATTCTTTTTTCCAATTTTTCTGGATATCTTTTCGATTCGCCGAGGTCTCTTTTTTTATTTCAATCGGCATGTTGTACAGAATGTCACCCAAAAGAGTTGTTGTTCAGTCATGTTGTTTCAGTTTCCTCTTTCTTTTCTTTTGAGGCTTAGTGTATATATATATATATATATATATATATATATATATATATATATATATATATATCTTGGTTAAAGGTTGGGCGCCATTCTGTACAGCATGTCGATTGAAATGAAAAAAGAGGCCTCGGTGAATCGAAAAGATATTCAGAAAAATCGGAAAAAGGATGAATTTGTCGTGTTCAAGCAGATGTACTTGAATAATGACTTGCTGCCAACAGCCCCTTTAAGAAATACGTTTCTTATTGTTGAGCACTTTCTGTTGAATTAAAAAGTCGGTCAATTTAGCTCTTATGCGTAGATCATCGTATAACGATTTGATCACTGTCTTTCTGACGTAATGAACATTTAAATTAAAATGTTTAAAAATTCAACGCTATTTCACATGATTAATGGTAGCCGAATGGATACGGCCTCCGCTAATCGAGCCAGAGATGTCTCGTGTCGCGGGGTTCGAATCGTTCGACTGGTAGTAATCGTGACACCCTGCACTGAAGAATCCCGAAAGGATGAAACACTAGTGTCTGTAGGTATTTAATTATTATAGTAAAAAAATAATTATGACAGCCCCTTTAAGAAATACGTTTCTTATCGTTGAGCACTTTCTGTTGAATTAAAAAGTCGGTCAATTTAGCTCTTATGCGTAGATCATCGTATAACGATTTGATCACTGTCTTTCTGACGTAATGAACATTTAAATTAAAATGTTTAAAAATTCAACGCTATTTCACATGATTAATGGTAGCCGAATGGATACGGCCTCCGCTAATCGAGCCAGAGATGTCTCGTGTCGCGGGGTTCGAATCGTTCGACTGGTAGTAATCGTGACACCCTGCACTGAAGAATCCCGAAAGGATGAAACACTAGTGTCTGTAGGTATTGTAATTATTATAGTAAAAAAATAATTATGACAGCCCCTTTAAGAAATACGTTTCTTATCGTTGAGCACTTTCTGTTGAATTAAAAAGTCGGTCAATTTAGCTCTTATGCGTAGATCATCGTATAACAATTTGATCACTGTCTGTCTGACGTAATGAACATTTAAATTAAAATGTTTAAAAATTCAACGCTATTTCACATGATTAATGGTAGCCGAATGGATACGGCCTCCGCTAATCGAGCCAGAGATGTCTCGTGTCGCGGGGTTCGAATCGTTCGACTGGTAGTAATCGTGACACCCTGCACTGAAGAATCCCGAAAGGATGAAACACTAGTGTCTGTAGGTATTTAATTATTATAGTAAAAAAATAATTATATATATATATATATATATATATATATATATATATATACAAATGAACGTGTCTGTGAACATTTCCCTACGCAATAACTCTGTCAATTTTTAGTCTACAGACTCGAAATTTGATATATAGGGTACTGAGATTTGGGAAAATCGATGTGATCGGTTTTTGCCCAGATATTTGCGATTACGGGGGCAAAGTTCAACGATTTGACCTTTGAGAACTCTACCAAAATCCTCCGACAATTTTGGGTCTATGCACTTGAAATTTTACATATAGGTTCCTATGACATGGATCTAACTTAATAACTTGATTTGAGCCCAAAACAATAAATTTTAAGGGGTCATAATAGGGGTCAAAGTTAAAAAATTATTGACCTCTGCGGTCTCTTCCAAATTACTCAGACAATTTCTGGTCTAAATATTTGAAATTTTACATAAAGGGTATTCAGAGATAGGGCAAGCTTTTTAATCAATCAATCATTATAAATAGCTCTATTTGTTATTGAGCACTATTATTATAGTAAATTTTTAGTTACCAATATATAAATGTATGTATATATGTCTGTTTGCATGTCTGCCTTAAACTTTCAATAGAGGCGACGGATTTTACCAAGATCAGTATCGTTTTAAAGTTCGACCTTTCATACGACAAATATACAAAAAATTGACTAAAAAAATTAACATCTTCTCCTTCAACTAGACACTTTTCTACAGGGGGTCACTTTTTTCGCCGATATTTTTTAAAGTTAACCGCTCCTTTAGATTGTCTAGCCTTAATTTAAAAAAATGTCGCTTCATGTTTGGCGGTGGTCGTAACAGTATAAACGTTAGGTTTTACCCCGTCCTTTTCCTCCTTTTCTGTACGGGTTCGAGCCTGCCTTCCTACTACTATTTTTTTTTTTTTGGCTCAACATACACATCCAAACACCCGGGAAACGCTGGGCGCCCGTGCTAGGATATATATATATATATATATATATATATATATATATATATATATATATATATATATATATACTCTGCTCTTTAGACTCTTGTTCTAATCCCCAAAGTATATATATATATATATATATATATATATATATATATATATATATATATATATATATTGATACGATAAAATCCAAAGAATATCCACTGGGTTTATATAATAGTGCTCAATAACAAATAGAGCTATTTATAATGATATTTATTCTAACATGTACAAGCGTGCCTACACTTGCATGACAATGTTTCGTTCTGTAGTCATAAACAACATAGAAAACTTAATATAGATAGAAAGAGCAATTAAGAACAATATATATATATATATAGTCATCCACATACAGTAGTGTCTCGTTGTATCACAACTCATCAGTGCAGTAAGACTAGCACCTTTTCCCAGTCGGGGATTGAACCTACAACCATCGCATTGATAGTTAGCAGTTTTAACCTAACTGGCTTAGCAATACTTTTAAACAGAGATACACAGGTCACAAAAGCTCCTTCCTAAACCCAAATTATAGAGATAAAACAACATAACTGTATACTAGAATAATCTAACAAGTAAAAACCTAACACCAATAGTCGACTGGCAGATCCTAAAAAAAGGCAAAAAACCTGCCAGTCACTGAAGTCATCTTGCCTTCATTGCTTTAATGAAAAACTATTTATCATAAAATTCAAAGATAGGATAAACTCTTTAATAAAAAACAGGAAAGCTCAATAAATTGTAGGCATTAAAAATCGCATCTGCTTTCTTACTTACTAATTGCTCCACCATAATCCCAATTAAATTCGACTTCAACACGACCCACATGAAATATCCGACAGATAAAAACCTACACATGTAAATCTCCTCGAGTTCAACATTCATTAAATTCAAAACCACACACTTCCTGGTAAAAACCACGCACGTGAAAAAAAAAATCCTTTTAACCACACCTTACACTTACAAACAATTTTTCTACATACTTTAAATACTTAATATTCCCCTCAATCCATCCACTACAGCATTAATATTTGTGGTGTGCGTGCTGCTCGCTGCCTACCTGTTAACTGGTACTAACAAAATGGGATAACATTTGGTACAGCCTTAACCTAAAAAATGAAAAACACAATTATCTAGTAACCGAAAACATACACTACAAACATTAACCTTTTGTTCTCCCTGAAACTAAAGGTTATATTTCCACCAAAGTAAGCCCTCTAATAAAATTCTTTAAAATCGCTAACCTCAATCTTGATACATCTTTTATATACCATAATCACTAAGTGCGACCGAAATTTAAACAATAAATGATGCACGGCACCATATGATATAGACGTTGAAAATAACTCTACATAATATCTGTATGCATCTACTCCAGGGAGTTATGTAACATATCAGTATATGAATACGTGTGTATGCATAGTCTTCTACGTGCACAAGATCCGTGGGTATTACTAGTTACAAATAATTAATAAAACCCTCAGTAAAGTTATATCACTGCTAGTTAGTAGAATTCCCAATCAAACTTCTTTTTTAAATAATCATTATCGCTGCAAAAAAAAAAGAAGAAATTTACTGCGTTTGACCATCATAAGTTTAGTAATGACATACATTCTGAGTTTGCAATTATTATTATTATTATTATTATTATTATTATTATTATTATTATTATTATTATTATGTTATATATTCGTTATCATCGATGTTATCCTTGAGGGGTACTAAATTGAGCTTTCGTTACATTTGAATATGTTATACAGAGTTCTTCATTTAGGGGCACTTTTTACGTTTGGGTGTATACACTGTATAACATCAAAGATTCCGTGTGCGTATGATTGTCTCTAATATAAATGGTTGTGTGTTTGATTATCATAAAGGGAATCGTGTGTGTGACATGTAATTTCTGAACCTACCTCTGTTTCTCGCTGTTGAACCATCTGGAAATTTCTCATCCTGGAGGGAGACTTGATACCTGTTTGACGAAGATTTATCACTCCAAGACGATGAATGTTTTTTATAGATTTTATTTCACTTTCCCCAGAGGTCCTGCAGCAGGTGTAAAGTGAAATCTGCTTGTGTGGTTCTTCTTCACACACGTCAGCGTTCGTCTCCCCCCTCCCCAGTTAAGAGGGGGAGACCACGGAAAAACGTCCGTCTTCTTCAAAGCCCAAATCAAATCTCACAGATCTAGCCAACCACGTCACACATACGTAATTTGGTCAGCTGACCTTTGGTTCTGGTAAACGTGTCTACCTCCACGTTTACTCACTTCTCTCTCTCTCCCTCTCTCCTTCTCTATTCTCTTATAGAGACACACAGAGAGAAAACAGAAAGAGTAAGAAAGCCAGAGAGGGGGGGGGGAGAGATGCTCGTTAACAATTATTATTATTATGATAAAAAGTTGTAGTAACAAATTTATAAATATATCAATTAATAAACCAACATTAAATGAAAAAAATGAAATGGTAATAAATATTGGGGGTGGTCGAGAAAAACTGATTTTGGTAAATTGAGAGAAAACAAACTACCACTATCAAACAAATCATGGATCCCCGTCTTTCCCCTTATCTCTTTCTTTTCTCTTCCCTCGTATTCTCCTTTTTCTTTCTCTCCGCTCTTCCACTTTCCTCTTCCCTCTTTTCCTTTCTTTCTTACGCCTCCTACTGCCCCCCCTTCACTGTTCCCTAGAAGCCCAAGAAATGGTCAATAGATCCGGGTAAATCTTAACCTTTTCGCAGAAAGAAATAGGAATACTAAAGTAAAACAGATAATAAAAAGAATTAAAACTACACTTGCTCATATAAGTCTTAGTCTAGCAGCGGCCAGTAGAGAGGTGAACCACATACGTGTTTAAGATAACATTTACAAACACTTTGGCCTTAAAAACCTAACTCCTCAACCCCTCACTCCACCAACCCTATTCCCTAACACCAACATGAAATAAATACATGGGCAAATGAGTAAATAAACAAATAGAAAACTAAATAAATAAACAAATCCACACCCAATCAACTCTGTTCTCCGCACAGCTAAACTTCCCCTACTGGCCCTTTTTTTACAAAAAAAAACCTTTTGCTGAAAGTTGATTTTCGTTTTTCATTAAGAATTCCGTCTTTGAATATAAGCGTTGTTTCCTGAAGAGGTCTCTAGTTACTAAATACTAGAAAACCGAAACATGCTCAAATTCCATACCATACCTTTTGTTTGTTGAATTTTGATTCTTGGGTAAGACATATCAACTCTTGATATAGATTTTTAAAAACTGCAACCAGTTCAGTTCTCCTACAACAGACCAAGAACTAATAGAATCAATCATAAAAGTTGACTTTGAAAAAAAAAAAGAATGGAATACATATGAAAATGTGGTAATTCCATACCCTTCGTTTGATTATTGCATAATGTGTGAAATATCAACTGATTAAGATAGAAATAAAGCCCACCAATAAACTGAGCAGTTATTTATTTAATATCATAGTATATGTATGCCTATAAGAGAGGTAAAAGGCGAAGAGAGAATGTTCAACTGCCAACTATATTTTACAAAAGACGAACTGTACAAACCTTACTTCATAGCAGAAGATAAACTTTTCGAAGGAACCCATTCAGAGTCGCCATCACTGTTTGGGTAATTCTTTAGTCTTTCTTCCTCTCTCTTGACCTCGTCCTTGAGACCCTCCTCTCCCTTTTTTGCTGTTTTCTATTCCTCGTCTTATTGAAATCGCTGTAAACATTCAGCTGAGGTCAGGCTCTCTCCATAGTGCCTTTTGATAGCTCTTTGTCTGTTGGTATCATTTTTTCTTTCAGAACTAGCCAGCATCCTTTTATAGCCTTCTTCATTGGATGGTTAACCAAACAGCATTCTTTTTAAACATAGAACGCAGAACCGATGTGAACGTTTGGAAACTATCCCATGGAGTATCGGTACACTGTCCCATGAAGAATTTTTGTTATACTTTTAAATTTTCACGGGCGGGCAGTTCTAGGAAAGAAGTTTTGTTCATGGAATTTGCGTTAGATTTAGATACAAATAGAAAGGGGGAAATTGTTGATAGTGTTTGTAGTTATGAGTGCACTTTCATGGATGTTTGGTAAGGGAGTATCCTATATTATAGCTCAGATGAGCACTTTTCATGAAAATAACAACAGAACAGAGGCAGGTTGACAACTTCTCTTCTGTGAAAAAGAGGCTGCAGGAAAGAGAAAGGTACATCACCTATTAGGTTTCGAAATCAGTTTTAAGCTCTATCAAGATGAGAGTCATTCATTTTAATTGGTACTAGATGATGGTCAGAGCGTTGATGATGGGAAGAGAGAAGCTTGGTTTTAGATGTATTAAAATTTACCAGCCACCCTTTTCCCCATTGCACCACATGTTCAAAGTCAGAAGAGAGAGAATCAGAAAGATTTTTGTTATTGCTGGCCTTTAAAATGTTGTCACAGACGGTAGAGTTGTTTTCATAAATGTCCACGTATGATGTAAAATGTGATTTAGGAGATCATTGATGAAGATAAGGAAGAGATTTGGGGCCAGGATGGAACTCTAAGAAATGCCAGGGTTGATACTATGAGCTTCTAATTTCTGCCAATCTACGACTACTCTTAATCAGATTAAAAAAAAAGAATGTATTAATTGAGAAGACATCTCCAGCTATTCTGTAGCTGGAAATTTTGTGAAGTAGACCGTTATGCCACACCCTATCAAAAGCCTTTGATGTGTCAAGAGCAATTCCTCTAGAAACGAAGCCATTGTCAAGAGATTCATTAATCTTCTGTGATATTGGCAGATATGACAGTTAGCATATCAGCTGTGGATCTAACAGAACGGAAACCATATTGCATGTAACTGAGTAGGTTATTTTTGGCGAGGTGGTTGACCACCTCTTTATTTATCAGAGATTCAAGCAACTTACTCATGCAGACAAACTGATTGGTCTGTACTGAGAGCCAGATGACCGATCTCCAGAATTTTTAAATACAGGCCAGACTGGTGAAGTTTTTCAAGGTATTGGGAAACATTTCTTCTTAATACGATGTTTAAACAGCTTTCTAAGTATAGGAGCTAGTTTTGGCTGAAGCTTTTTCAGCACTATGATTGGAATGTTATTAGGACCAATTGTTTTTGATAAGCTTGGCAACGTCACACAGATATTTGTATGTCAAGTAGCGTGTTTTCACTCACAGGAGAAAGTATAGAGTGTAGGTGGCCTTGATCGTAAAGAGTAGAATTAGCTGAAAAGTTCTTAGCAAAGAATTTAGCTTTGTCAGATTCTGACGTAATGACCTCAGGTCAATTAATGATGATTGATATAGAGGACACACTTCTGTTCATAACCCTGTTTATGATTCGTCAAAACTCGTGAGAACCAATCCGTTGCTCAGCTCCTTTAGACTTGACGGACTGAGCATATGACTCTCGCGCGTTCTTTATTATTCTTTTTCAATGGTTTCTCGGCCCTGTCGGTGAGGCATTAGAATACGCCGACTGCCCCCCCCCCTACAGAGGGTAAAAGTCCCTCAATGGGGGTCCTGGATATGACCTTAAACTATATCCAATGGTGAGGCCCCAGCTTGTGGGCTTTGGGGAGTGTGGAGCCACCCTTTAATTACCATTGCTCCCAGGTCCACTCTGACCCGGAGTGGTAGTA
The DNA here is from genome assembly GCF_053919585.1 of Euprymna scolopes. Taxonomy (NCBI): domain Eukaryota; kingdom Metazoa; phylum Mollusca; class Cephalopoda; order Sepiida; family Sepiolidae; genus Euprymna; species Euprymna scolopes. The sequence goes on from NC_136491.1 coordinate 112,427,647, forward strand.
CCTGTTAGGGTCCCAACTATGGGTTAAATAGAAACCGACGTTAAAACAACAAATATATTCTATTAAAAAAAAATTTTCTTGAAAATCTTTGGATTCGGCATTAAATAACCTGAAAAGGGTTGATATGCCGTAAAACAAAAACAACCAACCAATCAATGGTTGCTGGCAGTTATAAAGGCGGCTTTAGTTTTTAGAATATCTATTTCGTTGAAAGCAATGGAAATAGTACTTTCTGTGCGCAATGACAGCAACAAATTCTGGAATGAACCACGGTTGGCTGTTTTGCTGGAGTTTCTTGGAGCATATAGAGCGGTGTATATGGACAGTTAACCATTCAATCAGGTCTGATACTATAGAAGATACGTTCATTTAAAAAATATAACGCAGAGTCATATCTGATATAAATGTTCGGAAGATATCCGAGTCAGCCGTTGAGTGTTGATATACTGTACGATGGAAAGGTTCATTTAGTTTTTTTTTTTATCTTAATTGAGACAACTAAGTGATCGGAGATCTCAGTGAAGACAGAACGGAGGATGAGCACAGTTTCGAGCAAGTTGTAAGAAAAAGGTCTAGGAGACTTGTATACTGTCTGTAAGCGATACTCTCAAATATAGATACTCTATCATTGTGATAACGATAGAACGCAAATATAAATGCATTGCTGTAAGTGCTATTATAAAGTCCATGTAAGGATGTTTGGGTCTTCTTTGGAGAAGATTTTGTAATAGAGAAAGCTATCCATAATAAATATACATATTCCATGTCCATGACAATCTTGAAGGTCGGTTTTGGACGTGAATTTAGAATATCCTTTAATGGAAAATCAGTCGAGGAAGCAGTTGAGTTAATGCCAGTTCAACCTCTGGAAGGCTGGTATGTAAAACCCTGATGTTAGAGAAGATCACCTTGTAATGGAAGTTTACGTTGGAAGTTGTAGTCCTGGGTTTCCTCTTGTTTTGTTTGTTGGAATTCTTAATAGTTATGTAAGGGGTATTTGTGGAAGAGGTCAGCAGAGTTGTTAAGATAAGGTTGAGAGGGAGCGAGAGGGCGAGAAAACAGGGACGCATAAGAAAGTGAAGAAGGAAACATTTTGTAGACTTATGAGAAGGAAAAACCGTACCAGTTCCACACTAATTTGGCATCAAGGGGCTCCCACCAAAAGCTACTGCATTGTCCAGACTCCATTCACCAAAATGGCAATACGGCAGACCCCCGGTGTTATGTGTGTGTTGATAGGATGGCTACATGGGAGTTAATCGAAGGTTCGGGTCCTTGACTATCAGATGGATAACGTCAGCCTAGGAAAACGTTTACCGCCGGTATCTTTATTTGTTACAGTGTAACAGAAATAAAATAGAATGAAACAGAATTTAGTCGTCTTTACCTACTTGCCGACTTAGTATACAGTGTTTTCTTCCCAATTTGTAAGAAACATCGCTTACTCGTTGAAGATGTGAACTTAGGGAACCCACAGAGGAAGTGAGAGTTTCTAGACAGTTGAAAATGCATCCACAATGCCCTTTCTAATCTATAAAAACAAACAAGTATTATACTTAGTATAAATTCATAAGTACTATTTTTAAAGGGAAGTTTGGAGATAGATCCCCCTCTAATAGTGTCTCGTGGTCTACAGATTTACGCTGATGAAATAAGTCTCTTGCTACCCCAGTCGAACTAGATTTAAACACAAGCGGTTTTAGTTATGCGTGGGCGAACAAATAAATTAATGAATAAATAAAAAGTACATCAATTACGTAATTGATAATTAAGTTATTAGATCTAAATATGAAAAAAGAAAGAAACAAACAAATAAATAAACAAACAAAATGCATCAGTAAAATATTATTTTTTCTAGCTTAAAAATCTAAAGGTGGTTTTGTAAATAATGGTCTTGCATAACTTAGCTTGTGGGTCGCTAGGTGTGCCAGAAACTTTGTGAAAAATATTGAATAATTCGACCCCTGTCTTTCCAAGCTTATAACTACTCGAAAAATGTAATTCAAACCCTATTTTTTTTTTTTTTTAAGTTTTAAACTTCGGACTTTACAGGTAAATTTCTAAAAACACTAAATTTGTCTGCGTGACAACAATCACGAATTTAATTTGTTGTTCCGTTTTTTTTTGTTTTTCGGCTTACTTTTTCTTTTGCATTGGAAAAAGAGAAGTATCCATTGAAATTATCAAAGACATTTTACTATTTCAATCATATTTAAAAGTAAGTATATATATATATATATATATATATATATATATATATATATATATATATATATACATATATATATATATATATATATATATATATAGAGAGAGAGAGAGAGAGAGATAAATAGATAGATATGTGTATATGTATATATAAGTAAGAATGTGTTTGTGAGAGAGGACATTTCCCAACCTATATACTGAATGATCTATAGACTTAGTGTAGAAATTTGGTGTATAGGTTATTCAGACATGTGGAAAACTTTTTAATTTGTTTTAAACAGAAAAAATGGGCTGCAAAGGAGAAAAAATTGAAAAATTGGTACTGGAGGGGTCATCGGATTTTTTTCTGTTTGTAAACTGTTTCACAAATGCGCATGTATGAATTGTTCACATGACAATTCCTTGTGTTAAGAATAAGTAGGTTTGAAAACACTTTATAAAAATAGTTATTTAATAGTTATCGTACTTGACTCACTCTCTTTAGGTTTGGGTTTCGTTCCCAGCTCGAGCATTTTTATTTACATTTTTATTATTTTAAAAAACAATACTCGCATCTACTCGCATCCACATGTCTCAGTTTCTTTTGTCTTTTTTTTACTTCAGTTTTAAGACATTAACGTCACGTATAATTCCTGACAACGCCGGGTACTTCTTTAAATATATATATATATATATATATATATATATATATATATATATATATATATATATATATATATATATACTTAAAGAAGTACCCAGCGTTGTCAGGTATTATATGTAACGTTAATTTTAATCTTAAAACTGAAGTAAAAAAAAAGACAAAAGAAACTGAGACATGTGGATGCGAGTATTGTTTTTATATATATACTAGCAAAAGTACTCGTCGTTGACTGTGTTCAATAACAGCCTACAGAAAATAGACTCTGATTTATGAAAGTATGATAGGTTATGAAAAGGAAGGGTTGTAAATTGGGGTTGAATTTGGGGGTATCAAAACCAAAGCAAAATATGAAAGAAAAAATAAAATAGATAAACCCCATAATTTATTATACCATACCTATTCACACTGAAACACTTATCACAATATTCTGTGGATCTATATTAAAAAACCTTGTTAAACTTTGTGACATATTTCCATTCTATGGAGGTCAGGTGCGAACGAACACTCCATAATTTTATTATACCATATTTCTTCAAACTGAAACATAATTATCAAAGTATACTTACGCAGATAGATATGAAAAGTCTTTATTAAAGTTTGTGCCTATATTCTAGGACTCTTCACGCTTATGCATAAGCCTAAAGAGTCCTAGAGTGGATGAAACGCGGAATACTCAGTGTAGCTTAATCGCCACATATATTTTATAACTTACTATATATATATATATATATATATATATATATATATATATATATATATATATATATATATATATATATATATATAGTAAGTTATAAAATATATATGGCGATTAAGCTACACTGAATATTCCGCGTTTCATCCACTCTAGGACTCTTTAGGCTTATGCATATATATGGATATATATATATATATATATATATATATATATATATATATATATATATATATATATATATATATATATATATATAAAGAAGTGCCCGGCGTTGCCATGTATTATATGTAACGTTAATTTCTTAAAATTGAAGTAAAAAACGACAAAACTGAGACATGTGGATGCGAGTATTGTTTTATATATATATATATATATATATATATATATATATATATATATATATATATATATATTGTAAGTAGTCTACGCGGATCGTCAACGCTTCAACATTTTCCTGTTTCTTCAGCACTCTAATTAATCGATCCGCATAGACCCCTTACAATGTTTATATAATTTTAATTTTATAAAAGTTATACACACGTATTGAGCACTTTCGAAGAAATATTGGTTTTAGTTCATGTTTACAATATACCTGAAATGTGTGTGTGTGTGTGTGATTTTGTGTATGTATGTGTGTAAGTGTTCGTGTTTGTTTGTGTGCTCATTTAAGCGTAGAAAAACATTGGTGCAGAAACACTTCTTGTTAATATTTGTTTGTAATGTGTCTCAATGGTTGGATGCTTTTTTGTGTGGAATAAAAGTAGAAATCTGACCCAAAGAAAGATTTAGCGTGTAATTAGAGTTGATGAATGAGAAAAAGGATGGCAGTGTTAAAAAAAAATGGAGGGGATTGGGGTAAAATAAGCACATTCCGTTTAGACAGTTGATTGCGCGACATTCTTCGAGGGACCCACCTCCACATACACGCACACACTTTTTTTTATTGATCTTAAAAGTGCCAATCAATATTGCAAATGATGTTAGATCAACACATTACTTCCGGTTTAAAAGAAATCCATTGTCACCTGTTGCAGACTAACTGCAGCCCAAATCTCCAACAACCTGGCCCCTATCACAGTAGCCCTTTACGGGAACATGCTTTGTTTGGAGTGATTGTAGTAAGTAAATACAACAGTATGATACTGTCCTTTTGACCACTGTACACTCTTTAACCCTCATCCTCGAGTGGCATCTGGGCCTTGATAAGTGGTGATTCTTTTGTAAAAAAAATTGCAATCAAAACTCTCTGAATAGACTCTTAACATTGCTTAACAGAAAAGGGCTAAAACATTTTTAGAATGAAATAATACGATTCTTCTCTTACCGATTTGTTGGCGGCGGCATCTTCTTTTTCAGGAACGAATCGGAATTTGGCGTGGAAAATGAGCAACTTGAGGGATTTACCTATTTCGATTAAAATTCATACTTACTGTGGAAGTTCCTGGGGAGTACTGCAATCCAGGGGAGATGGACTATCACATAAATTCCGCTGAAATTCAACGGTCATTACCAACGAGAATTAAATAGTAAACGGCCGTTGCGATAATACAAAGCGATCAAATAAATAATTAGGAGAACCCGAAATCTGAGAAAACTTATTGTCACTCGGATTCTAGTGAACACTACCTGATAATGACTGATAATTTGTTTCAGAACTTATAGCAATTAAATAATAATGACGAGAGAAGAGACTAACGAAAACATTTTGACAGTACTACAAAACGGAAAATGGAACAGAGAAATGAAATCAGTGATGACAGCTTCACAAAACAATACGATTAGAATTGACTACATTTAAGCTAAAATAGACAAAAATACCGCAAAGTGGATATTTGTGGATAAAAAGACAAAACAGTAAATACTAGAATACTGGAATGCCGCAAATTAGCCCGAAAAGAATAAAAGAACAGACACGACTCTGTGGAGAAGCCAGTATATTGGAAATTGTGCAAAAGACTGAATTTTGAACATGAATGCAAATTGTACTTATACAAGGAAAGTGAAAATCATAAAATCTTTTCGGACATTTAGGTACAAGCGGATAAATTCATTCAAAAAGGGACATAATGTCATAATAGTCATCAAGAAGGGGAAATCTACCAAATCGTAAATGTAACCCTAACAAATCATAGATGTAAATCTACCAAATCATAAATGTAAATCTACCAAATCATAGATGTAAATCTATCAAATCGTAAATCTACCAAATCGTAAATATAACCCTACCAAATCATAGATGTAAATCTACCAAATCATAAATGCAAATCTACCAAATCGTAAATCTACCAAATCATAAATGTAAATCTACAAAATCATAAATATAAATCTACAAAATCGTAAATGTAAATCCACTAAATCATAAGTGTAAATCTACCAAATCATAAATATAAATCTACCAAATCGTAAATGTAAATCTACCAAATCATAAATGTAAATCTACCAAATCGTAAATCTAGCAAATTGTAAATCTGCCAAATCATAAATGTAGATCTACCAAATCGTAAATGTAAATCTACCAAATCGTAAATATAATTCTACCAAATCGCAGATGTTTCCGTCACAACAATTCAGAAGGTCAAGGAAAGAGAAAACCGAAGCAAATACACGGAACTTTTCAGAGGAGGGGATATGGGCTATGAATAAAGTCAATATAATACTAATGATAATATGAGCACAAGGAACAGTTTCGAAAAATAAGTTGGAAAAAGAATTGAAGAAGTTGGAATCTGAGGGAGAACTGAAACTATGCATCGAGCGACAACGATGAAAACAACTGAAATCTTAAAAGAAATCTTTGAATGTGAAAGACAATCCACATAAAATAGGAACGCTAACGAGTCATATTGAAGTTACAATAGAAATAAAACAAAAACATAGAAAGAACACCACTACATTAAAACAAGGGAAACCAAAACTGTAAGAATTCTCATAAAATCCTTCTCTCTGTTAAAGATTTCGATACAAACGTAATGGGTTTTCCTTTTTAGAAGAGAGCGACGCCAACTCTCTAATTGAACTGTATCGGCTTGGATGATGGTTTATTTTTGCAAGGTTAATGTATGATAACATTTCCTTGATTTTCTAGAGGGATCGCTGGTCATATTTTGCTCTCTGATACTTTGCTTCCATTTTAGGAAAGCTCTCAATGGTGCTGTGAGATCTGACAGGTGCGAGATGAAGGGTGCCATAAATGTGATGATACCCAGCAGCCTCTGCATATCGGTGGTGCTCAATGGACTGAGTAACTTTCTTATTCTTTTACCTTGCTGGGATCAGGGTGAATACCATTTTGATCGTAGATTGCACCAAAAAAAATGAATCTGCTTCTCCTTGGTTGCACACCTTTCACGATTGGAACAAAGACTTTCTTTCTGTACAAGCTTCATTAAATTGTGCAGGTGCTTTTCATGCTCTCCTTTTTATTCAAAAACGATGATATCGTCAATCAACCCTTGAGTGTTAGGGCACGCACTTCTCCAGGATCATGTCAATTTTCTGGATAAACACATCCTGAAAATTACTAGACCAAAAGGCATACACTGAAAACAGAATTCTCTAAAGCGGAGTTGAGTACAGTCAACAGTTGTGACTGTGTATTCAGTTTGATGGACAAGTAGACATTTTTGGCATCTAATTTTGAGAAATATTTGGCACCAAAGAGTTTATGCGCAAGTTTTTCCATTATAGAATTCTGTAATGGCATCTCATGATGACCTTGTTTAACTTTTTCGGATCTAAACACAGGCGGAATTTTCCGTTGCGTTTATGCACATAAACCAAGTTGCTCGCTTGCTCTGCATATCACACCTTATTTCACCATATTTTCCAATTTAAGCTGAATTTCATCCCTCATATGGTTGGGACATTTTCTAGTCTTGTTTCGGGACAATATGATATTTATCTTCAAAATTACATATACTGTCAAAACAGTCTGGGTACAAATTTAACAGAGCCTGTGCTAATCTTATTGGAACTAGAGTTTCTTGGATCACACAGGTCACAAGTTCAAGGTTTCCTTTTGTCACAATAAAGAACTGACATGTCTTCCAAATGCGAGCTCAGATGAACCTCACATAAATCTGCCTTTGGATTTGACAACCTTCATGACCTGGCTTTATCGCGAAAGATGTCTACAAGGCCCGCAACAGAGAAGACTTGCTCAACGTAATGTTTTGCAATTTATATAGTGACCAGGAACTTTTAACAAAGTAAGTGTTGTTTGTCGTTGCGATTTGGCAAGATTTCTGATCGCTCTACGTGAGAAAGAATTCTCACACTTTTAAAGCTTTCTTCTTCCAAAAGTCATAGAATGTGGTCTACCTGATTCTCTACTGGGATATTTTGAACCGAAAAATAAAGTTTACAACGTTGTTTTAAAAAATAAAAAACGAATGCTTCCGTTAGGTCTGCGGACTTCCAACACATAGTCGGTTTGTTTGTAGCCATTGTTGTAATATTTGATTGCTAGGCAATGAAAAAATAAATTTACAGGGTTTTTTTCTATCTTTTTTATTTTTTCATTTGCTTTTACACACACAAAAGAAAAACTTACCTGCATATTTGTTTTCTGTAGTCTCTAGTGGTGCGTACACAATTCTTCGTTTATTTGTCATTTTATCTCTCTCTCTCTCTCTCTCTCTCTCTCTCTCTCTCTCTCTCTCTCTCTCTCTCTCTCTCTCTAACTGGCATCTATGCAATGTTCACGATTTTCACTCATGCGAACACTCTAGATTACCTACTGTACTCGCCTGAATTCGGCGTTTAATAGTCATTAATTCCCTTTATTCACATGGCCTTGGGGTAGAGGCTCGGCAAATGGAGTAGAATGAGGCTACGTGGCTGGGTTCGAATCTCATGACCGGTAGGAACTGTTACCCTACATTGATGATTGCGTAGGAAGTTTATTAGATTATCAGGTCAATAATAATGAAGGTAAGAGGGGAAAAAGATATACTCTTAAGGTCATGGCATGGTGGCTACCTCGCTTTATTATTTTTCTATAGTTACAAAGGCAAGAAGTTCTTTTTAGAAATTCTATATTTTGGAGATTTATCCAAGGGGAGCTAATGGTGGTATACTCTCACAAAGGGGTTTATAGAACTGGTCCAAAAGTGACTTTTCACAATGATAAAGAATTATTTTACATTTTAGACACATGCGAATTAAAAGGAGTATCTTTGCCGAAAAAATACTGTAAAACTTTGTATTTCTTAAAAGTGAATTTAATTAGCAGAGGTGACTTTAATTTTAAGTTAAAAATGCACTTGTTTTAAAACTTTTTAAATGAGATTTTTTTACAATCTTTTTTCTTGATAATATAGCAAACATTACATTAAATTAATTTTTTAACGTCAAGGGCGTGAATTCCATATAGAATTATTTCCCCCACTCTATATCTGTGCCTAAATCAAAACGCGGATTCCATGAACAAAGCTTCTTTCTTAGAACTGCACGCCTGTGGAACTCTGTTCCGTCTGCCTGCTTCCCACCGGACTACAACTTGGATGTGTTCAAGTCCAACGTTAACAAATTCCTAATGAACCGCCCCCTTAAGTAAACACTTCATCAAATCTCCACACTGACGTAATGTACTTGCAATAACCCTTATCCCTGAGTGGCTTCCGGGCCTTGATAAGTGGTGATCACTGTGTAAAAAAAAAAAAAAAGAAACGTTGGTTTAATTTGTATCTCAGCAGTATATACAACGCTGAGATACAACGCGCGGCTCTTACCAAGCAGACTTTTCTTTCTCCAACTTGACAACATGACAAAACAGAAGAAAAGAAAAAAAGGAAGAAAACAACATACTGAGGATGGAGTATACCTCTGAAATATATTTATGTTATAAATTTCAAACAAGTAAAATATTTGTTTATTTTCCTAATATTACGTTGTGGTCTGGCTTCTAATAGCACTTGATGCATATTTTATTTTAATTTCTTTAACTGTATATTCTCTCATAAGAATCTAAAAAGAGTGAATTTTTTACCAGAAAGTTGAAAATTTAAATTTATTCTTCTTAAAATTTTTTTTAACTTGTTCAACAAGAATTGTCTTCCGTTTTCCTGCTTTCCAGCTGACTACAATATGGTTGTCTTCAAGTCTAACGTAAACAAGTTCTTGACCAGCCGTTCCACTTGTTAACAAATTTACTGACTTTCCATTTACTAACGATTACTATATTGCCCAATTTCTACTGTACACTCTTTAATCCTTATCCTCGAGTGGCCTCTTGGTCTTGATAAGTGGGATGCCTATGTAAAAAAAACAAAAAAAAACAAAACAAATAATTTTGACATGAGATCTTTTCAGTTTGTTTTCTTAATAATTATTTTTTTTTATATATAGCACCATTGATATGATTTGGGAGCTTTTTAATTTCCGATATGGAGGCAATAAACTTAGCAAAATTTTATCCTCGATTTACGATAACAGTTTTAACTTTATTTCTTGTTTAAATTCATTAAATTTCGTCAAAATTTGTTTGTTTTTTTTCTGTGGGTGTGTATAAAAAGAATGTTTCAAAATTATTGTTTCTGTCAAGAGGATTTTTGTATAATTACATCGTTTATAAAAATTATCATTTTATTTTATTTTATTTTTTATATTTTTTTTACAAGGAAGTCACCACTTAACAAAGCCCAGAGGCCACTTGGGGATAAGGGTTACTGCGTGTACAGTAACCAATGGGACAATATCGTAGTAATCGCTAGTAATGGAGATCTGATAAAGTGTCTTACTTAAGGGGGCGGTTCATCAGGAACTTGTTTATGTTGGACTTGAAGACATTCAAGTTGTAGTAAGGTGGGAAACAGGTAAACGGAAGAGAGATCCACAGGCATGCACTTCTAAGAAAGAAACCTTGTTCATGGAATCTACGTTTTGATTTAGGCACAGATAAAGAGTGGGAAAATTATTGACAGTGGTTTCAGCTGTACGGGTGTTTTTAAAGTTATTCATCGGACGATTACATTAAAAAAATTATTTATCATACGATTCCATTAAAAAAAAGTATTCATCGTACGATTCCATTAAAAAATTATTCATCATACGATTCCACTAAAAAAAAGTATTCATCGTACGATTCCATTAAAAAAATTATTCATCATACGATTCCATTAAAAAAAAGTATTCATCATACGATTCCATTAAAAAAAATATTCATCATACGATTCCACTAAAAAAAAAAAGTATTCATCGTACGATTCCATTAAAAATATTTATCGTTCGATTTTAATTTGCTTGTTCCCTAAATTTATAAATCAGTTGTTGCAGTACGTAATTGTTTGCCTTTACATAAATAATCCTTTTTATTTTGTTCAGGTTCAGGAGAAGTAGGTTGAGATAGAAGACTTGTTGGGATAAAGACTCCCAACTTTATCTCTATTTCTATTTTTTTGCAACTCTTCCAAATAAATGACATTCCCACTTAGTGATGACCTGCTTGTTTTTAATTCGAAACAAACCGCAAAACAGTGGACGGTCTACTTTTAGAAAGGATTGAGTGGGAGGTGAGCACTCTTTGCATCTAATTTTACCTTATTTCTTGTTTTTTTTTATGAGGTGGAGGCATAATCCATCTAATTTTTAATTGAATTGTAAGTAAAATTTGATTTTAAACCACTGAGGATATTTTCAGTAGTATAATCCATAGGGTAAATGTGGTATTTCGGTGACCACTGAAGTTATAATGATGAACAAATGGTGAAAGGAGGAAAGGCTTGCGTGGATGAATGCGTGAGACTGTGACTCGAGTAGGATAGACAGAGACTAGCCGCATTTTTTTCGCACAATTCCCTAAACTTTTGAGGGCCTTATGCTTGACTTGTAAAATTGTATGTATTTCGTTTTTTTTTTTTTCAAATGATTAGTTCAAAGTGTAGTATCTGTTCTGTTCTCTGTTTAATGAAGAGACATTTTACTCGAATCGGATAGTTTTTATTTTACAACCCCATCAAGTGCTTCTTTCGGAGATATAAACTGGATACCCCTCTCTCATGTTTATAAACGACTTTATGTCTAATTTTTTTGTTGGAAAGCAAGTGTCGGAAAGATGCGACAAAAGTGTCGGAAGAGCGGATTGAAGAGCAAGCGCCTCTGAGGAAGAGCAATGTGGCCTGCAAAAAAAAAAAAAAAATGTCTGGGTAGCTCTGTCGACATTCTCCAGTAGGATCGCCTCGCGCGATTAGCAATAAACTAACCTCATCTCAAGCGAGAAAGCAGAGCATGGGAGGGTGGACCTCGTAGAACTGCACAAGACACACGGCTGTCAAGACAAAAACATTTCACAAATGACCTCAACTCTGCTGATTTTGGGGTCGAGAGAAATAATCATAAAGTTGCATTTGCTGAGAAATAAAAGTTTTTACCTTCAGACAAAACAATGTACCCTTTACCCCGGCTACATACGTCTCTATATGTATATCGACAAGCGTCCAATCTCTCTCTCTCTCTCTCTCTCTCTCTCTCTCTCTCGCTTCCATCTGTTTCATTCCCTTTTCTTTCTCTTTCTCTATTCTTTTCTTTTCCCCTTTAGTTTGCTCTTCTTTCTTGCTTCTCTCTCATTTCTCCTCTGTTTTTTCACGCCCTCTCTCTCTCTCTCTCTCTCTCTCCCTTCCTTCTGGCTTTTTTTTGTTTCTTTCTTTTCATTATCTTCTCATTCTCTCTTAGAAGCCATTCTTCTCTCCCGTCATCTCTTTTCTTTCTTGTTCATTAGCCCTTATAGTATATTTTTCTTTATTACCTTTCTTTCTTTAACTTTCTTATCTATCTATCTATCTATCTATCTATCTCAATAGCTCAATAGCTCTTAATCTCCCTCTTTTCTTCTAATCATACCCGCTTCTCTCTCTGATTGTTCTTCCCCTCTTTCAGTTTCCTATCCCACCTCTATCCTCATACACATCGCTCTTGGTTTCTCCCTTCCCAATTCCTTTCTTCAAAAAGACAACTAAAACCGGAAATACCAATGTTCCCCCTCCCATCCCCTTCCACTTTAAAGGCCACATCCGGTCGGTGCACGTTTTAAAAACGACCAAGCTCTTGTGAATGAGCTTTCGCTCCACATTGACTACTACTACTACTAAAGAAGGAGAAGGAAAAAGGAAGAAGAAGACGATGATGATGACATCTTACCACTTCACAGCAAATTAGTTTCTATCAAGTAGAAACGACTTCCATTCTTCTTCTTCTAATTATTATTATTATTATTATTATTATTATTATTATTATTATTATTATTATTATTATTATTATTAGTAGTAGTAGTAGTAATAGTAGTAGTAGTAGTACTGGACATTTACACACTGGAAATTGGCAAAGAAACACATAAATCTTACCAAAGGCAAGAAAAGTTACTCTTCTACCTGGATAATTTTTTGTGTGTGGTTTAATTTATTTTTAAGTGTTGTTTTTTGTTTGAAAAAAAAAATAGTGCAGAGTTGTTGAATTAGAACGAGAACAAAAAGGCTGACATAAGATGGTCGTCCGGAGAGATTCGATAATCGCTTCAAAACTCGGAAATGAAACAAAATATTAATAGAAATTCAACCAAAAATGTCACGTCTCTAGTCAGCCATTTTGTTGTCGTTCTAACTTAGCAACTAGGCACTAGATGACAATGTCTCCTCAATTGTATTGTTATCTACCTCTTTTGGTAACCTTCGCAAATAACTTTGCGTCATCGCAACAGCCGCTTACCATTGGTATCTTGCTGGCATTGGGCATTATTCACAACTGAAACTTGGGTAGCAAGAAGCCCATTCCAAGGTCCCAGCACTCCGTACTCTTCCAGTAGCGATCTTGTTATTTGTCTCCCTCCTCGATCTTTATATCCTTTTTGATCCTTCACAACTCTTTGGTGCGGCACCAGTCTAGGTCGGCGTTTTTATTATTATTATTTACTTACTAGGAGTAGTCACTGGAGATCCCAGTGGAGACAGGACGGAGAATGAGCAGAGTTCTAAATAGGTTATAAGAAAAAGGTCTAGGAGACTTGCATACTGATTCTCAGTGTTGAGCACACGGGTGGCTTCGTGAACAATCTGAGTAAGGTCATAAACATGACAGAGCCCCCTCACATGATTCGTCTTGTTTGAGTGGGCTAACCTTTCAACATTGTGAACAGTGAAGTCTCCACAGACGTGAGTGTTAGCTGAGGGATGAACAGATGAGATCTGATTAATTTTCTAAGAGCTGCTCTTAAAGATAGTAACTCTGTTATTGTGGAGGGAGGGATAGAGGGCAAATACGAATGTCCTACTACGAGCAAGTGATACCCGGAAGAATATACAGTGCAATTTTGGGTCTTCTCTAGAGCTGTCCTTACCATACGTAGACCCTTGATGTTGGAGAAGGAGGCTTGGTAGTGAGAGTCTACGTTAGATTTTGGAATTCTGGGTTTAATCTTGTATTGTTTCTTGAAACTTTTCATAGTGGAATATGGAGATATATGGAAGCGGACAGCGGAGTGGGTTAAACAGGGCAGGGAGGGAAAGTAAGGGAGAAAAAGAAGCGAAGAATGATTTTATTGCAGACCATGATAAGCTAAAGCCGTAACATTACCCATTAATATGGCATCAAGAAGCCCCACCAGAAGCTATACCGTACTTTGCACATGCTGATAGGACAGCCTCCTTAGGGGTTAATCCAAGATTTCGAGTCCATGACTATCAGCGAATAACGTCAGCCCAGTTAAACGTTTATCCTAAATAGTGACATAAGTTACAAAGATAGAAATAGAAAAGGAGACGAGTTTTATGACAGCTTACGACAGTTAGGTACGTTTTACGGACAGTTTTGGGTTTCCGACGGTTGAGAGCAGTTGCCAGTTAGACGCAGTTGATAGTCAGGTCGTGGCTTAGAGCAGACCGAGAGACCAGATATCTCAAGCGATTGCTCACCGTAAAGGACTGCCAAATTAGGAGAAGCGAGAATTTCTGTAGCTACTGAAAGCGCATCAATAATAGTTGTCTATTCTTCATAAAAAACACACACACAAAAAACTAAGCATTCTACTTAATATAGTTCAAATTGTCATTCTTTTTATGGATAGGAACGACGATAGGTTCCCCTCTCACTACCTGAAATAATAACGAAATTTCTTATTGTTGCTTACCATATTTGGTTAGTATATTCTTGAAGTTACGCGCTTTTAATCCTCGTGCCATTCTCGACTTGATTTGAATGGAATTGTCTACCCCTTTTGCTAACATTTCGACGCTAGGCGTCGATTTCCTGGAGTTTAGTCATACTAAGAAAGAACAGCGTGTTCCGTTTGTGCAACATCCCGTGGCTAGGCTATCTATTCATCAGAGAATGCGTTTACTATGAGGAAAATAGCAACCGAATACTAACCACAAATTGGCAAAAATAATTCAATTAATAACAATAATAATTATAACAATGGTTTTGGGGCTGGGAGCATTTTGGTCATACGTGTAAGAAAAACAAATAGGTAAATAAATAATAACTGAACTATAAAAAGGGGCTTCTTCTGATACTTACCAGAATTTAGCTGGCAAAGTTTGCGTGTCTTCTTCCCCGCCTCCCTCTACCCCTTTCACATCTCTATCCTCTTCCTCTTCTTTTTTCTTTTTCCAGCAATTTTTCTTTCTTTGCCCCTTCCCCGCCCTCTTCTTCTTCTTCTTCTTCTTCTTCTTCTTATTATTATTATTATTATTATTATTATTATTATTATTATTATTGTCTCCATGTATGATATTTCGATAGCAGGAATTCCCCCCTGGACCCAAGTACCGTACCATTTCTGCCACATTCACTCATGATAATAAAATGCTACATTACATCCGATGAGCAACACGATTACAATCGCCACATCTACAGAGGAAGAAGCTCCTATTTTTCTCTCTCAATATTAAGTACTCCCACCGCTACCAGTTGCGACCGGGTCAAATTCTATATTTCCCTACACTATTGCGTTTGCACCGCCATTAAATTGTTATAACATGCATACACATAATATAATATTTCCATTTCCCGATTCAAAAATAATAAATTCTCCCTTCTCAAATTCCGCCCATTTGGATCAGCTGATATCTGACTATTTGTATATTCCGGAATCCACTTCTATAATAAATAAACTAATGTTCCAGAAATTATATAATATGGCGTCGCTCTCTACAGAAAAAAATTGTGCTAAAAAAACTAAATTAAACATATTAACCGATTGTTATCTTTACATATTACAATCGTGCTGAGAAAAAATTAAATATATCAACCGATTGGCGTCGCTAAAAACAAAAACAACACAATTAAACATATTAACCGATTGTCGTCGCACTCCTCAGATTACAATCGTGTTGAAAAACAAACAAAAAAAAGTAAACATATTAACCGATTGGTGTCGGTCTCTACTACTTAAAATCATGCTGAAAAAAAAACCCCCAACAAAATCAAACATTAACCGATTAGCATCCCTCTATATAGAAGATAATAATTGAGGGGGGGGGGTAAATTTTTACATTTGCTCCACCGTCGCAATTTTCTTATATGACGACTTATAATGGTATTCGACTATGCTAATTACAAAAACATCATTTAAATTTGGCAGAGACAAGTACTTTTCGATGGTTAGGGTGTCTATTCTGAAAGCCGTTCTCAACATGAGGCGGTTCGAGTTGTCTATTTCGAAAGCCGTTTTTAACATGAGGAGGTTAGGGATTGGCCACCACCACCAACCTTACTTTAATTTTTACGAGGAAGGGGGCTGCATCAACCGGGCAACGCTGGTTAACGGGTCCTGCTAGTTATTATTATAAACCCTCCTCGCTTCCCCTCTATCTTCTATGATGGACAGCAGTAATGCTACAGATGGGTTCAATTGGACTTTTCCGATTATGAAGACGCCACACTGTCAACCCAATACTCGTCCAACAACTTTCGTTTAAAATAAGACAAATGTACATTTTTATCTATTTCTTGGGATATTTAGTAATTGGCTTCATCTTTCCTGATGTCCCCCAATTGAAACAAAGATAAAAAAAAGGGGAGATGGCGAAGAAACAGAGAAATTGAATTTGGTAAATGACCGTCACCGCTAACAGACACTGCCCCCTCCCCTTCTTGGGTCAGATTCTACCTCCATTGAAGGAGAGGGGCGCAAGTGTTGTGTAATGTACAAAATACACATTTTGTAAACGTCGAAAGGTTGTTTAGTTTTCAAGGACATGGACTTTTGCTTTTATTCTATCTATCTATCTATCTATCTATCTATATATATATATATATATATATATATATATATACATACATACATATATATATACATATATATATACATACTTATATATATACATATATCTTTACATACATACATGTATATACATATATATACATATATATACATATATATACATATATACACATATATATACATATATATACATATATATATATGCATATATATACGCACATATATATATATATATATATATATATATATATATATATACACTCGCACGTCGATTTCGACATATGAGGTTCCGCCACAACAACTAAGTTGCTTGGAAATGCACACAGATGATTTGTTTATAGTGGTAAAGGCTTTGTGTAGAACCAACCACAATTTTTGGTATTACTGCTAACCTTTGTCGGTGCAGATGACTGCCACAGGACTGAGTATGCAGTAGACCGCAGGTTTTTACATCAGAGATTACATCCTAGATGCTTGTCTTCACGAAGACTGTGGGATCATCTCTCCCAGCGCCCTTAGATACCAATCTGGAAATTTCTACGACTCGTCACGGTATATACAGCGCCTAACCTTCTCAAATGGTCACCGATCTGGTACTGACTAGGCTCAATGTTGCTTAACTTCGGTGATCTGGCGAGATCAATGTGATTATGCCGTGTATATATATATATATATATATATATATATATATATATATATATATATATATATATATATATATATATATATATATATACGAGAAAAAGTACCCGTCGTTGACTGGGTTCAAAAACAGCCTACAGAAAATGGACTCTGATTTATGAAAGTATGATAGGTTATGAAAAGGAAGGGTTGTAAATTTGGGTTGAATTTAGGGGTATAAAAACCAAAGCAAAATATGATGAAAGTAAAAATAAAATAGATAAACCCCATAATTTATTATACCATACCTGTTCACACTGAAACACTTATCACAATATTCTGTGGATCTATATTAAAAAACCTTGTTAAACGTTGTGACATATTTCTATTCTATGGAGGTCAGGCGCGAACGAACACCTCCTAATTTTATCATACCATATTTCTTCAAACTGAAACATAATTATCAAAGTATACTTACGCAGATAGATATGAAAAGTCTTTATTAAAGTTTGTGCCTATTTCCATTATATGGAGGCCAGGCGCGAACGCAGACCCCACAATTATATTATACCATCCCTATTTAAGTTAAAACATACTTATCAAAGTATTATTATGTACATCTATGTCAAAAACACTTGTAAACGGGTTTTTTTTTAATTTTTAATTTTTTTATTTCCATACTTTGTGGACCAGGTGCGAACGCAGACCCCACAATTTTAATGAATCATCATTATGCCAGATCAAACATACCCATTCCTGTGTCTCGATGTGATCAGTTTTCTATAATAGTCAAGGATATAGGAGCCTATTCGTGACCAGACACACACACAGACGTTCAACTTTATATATATATATATATATATATATATATATATATATATATATATATATATATATATATATATATATATATAAACAAAACACAAAAGAACAATTGGGACGCTGAAATATTAATGTTCTTATTTCGAAATTATTATTTAATATGGGAAGAGTTGGGTTTAAAATTAATAAAAAAAAGAACAATTGGGACACTGAAATATTAACGTTATTATTTCGAAATTATTATTGTACATGGGAAGAGTGGGGTTAAAATAACTTAAACGTAATACAGAAATGAATGATGTAAAAAAAAAGCAGATATGTCAAAATTTGAATTTAACTATAATAAGTATTATGGTATCTGTTCAGTGCACATTTACCTATAAGTATGGCCAACCACTTATAATTCAGTAACTGTAAAAAAATTTTTTTCAAAAATAATCAATTATAATAAACAGAACGACTCATAGAAATTTATCTATATTTTTTTCCATTTTAATATACTTTCATAGAAATGTTTCTGTTATGTCAAAAAAACTATTTTCTTTACGTCACAAGTGTCACGCTCATACATGAATTCAATAGCTAATATAACATATTGATCCAATGGGTCACAGGTAGTCTAGTATATATATATATAATATATATATATATATATATATATATATATATACATATATATATATATATATATACGGGGGGGCGTGTGTGTGTATGTGTCTGTGTGTGTGGGGGTTGCGTGTGTATGTATATATGTGTGTGTGTCTATATATATATATATATATATATATATATATATATATATATATATATATATATATATTAGTGCTGATTTCAAAAGTTTAAAAAATAATGACTTGGATGCCTCAGCTAGAATCGAAACCAAAATATTTATCGCCCCAGTTGCCTTTCCTGGCGGTATGTAACTAATAGTTTACCAGTTTATCGGTTAAATATTTTTAAACATACATACATCTACTGTTTTAATAATATAGATTGTAATTCTTTCTAGCCTTAATTTTTGGTGTGATCACATATTTCTACGATACCGATATTTACCAATAAAGGCGACTTCATGTCTTGAAAGTCGTTTGCGTTAAACAGTGTAGCCTAATTTGAATAAATTTTGCCACAGTATCATTTACTGGATTTTTTGTTTATTATGCAGTTTAATTATTTTGGGGACAAATGCTAATTTTTATTCCCATTACATTTATTTTATTTAACTTACTATAGGTGAAAATTTCATATCTTTTTGTAACAATGTCAAGGAAACGTTCATTCATTTTCTTTTCCATTCATTTAATTTATTATATTTATAAAAATTAATTTTTAAGTTTCAATTATCTCTATAAATAAAAAAATATTTAAGTTACTTTAATTTATTATATTTAATTTCTAAAAAGGCATGTTTTAGATTAATTATTTCTTGAAATAAACATATATTTTTAAAATATATTCATGAGAAAACTTTCTGTAAATAGACATATTTCAATGAAAATAATCAGTTTTCAAACGCTTTCATGCGTTGACCTAGATTTTATTGATCTACATCGTTTCAATGGACGACTTTCTAAAGAGGAAGTTGCCTGTCTCGGTAAATATGTAATTACAACAAATTAATTTTCTACATCTATTTTTAACTTCTAAAACATTTTCTTATTATTTTATTCTAGCTGGGGATGAAGCATCCTACCACTATCTCATACATTCCAACCGAGAGATTCGACGACGCTCACGTCCAGAATGCCCAGATATTTATAAATTACTTGTTCGTTAAATGCTACTATTGGGTAGTTATATCGTTAAATGCTTCGATTGGGTAGTTATACGGCTTCTGTTGGTTTTAATTTTTTTTTTTTTTTACAATTGGCCATTAGTTTAGATCTTCTAGATCACCAGGAAGATTTTTTTTTTTACGAGGAGTGTTCCTAAAGTAATGCTTCATATTTATTTATTCCGCCCAAATGGATCAGAGAGGGTTGCAAATTACGTTGTTATGGTGACTGAACTTATGCATTCATGACCTGAAAGTTATATCTCTCTGTTTCAGATATTGACGTTGTGAGACTCTGAGAAGCAATATCTTTAAGGGACGTGCGTCAGAAGCAGATATACTTAATTGAATTCCTGGCAAAAGTGCATTGAGAATGGTAGTGACTATGTTAAGAAAAAGAGGCGTCGCTTTTCAGGCGATCCTCGTGTAACCGCAGATACGCTTCCTTTTCACCCCTTATGTCTGTGAAATATAGTTATGATCATTAATTGGGGGATTATTCGTATTATGACGTTGTTTGAAAAAGATTTAAATGTTTTATTGACCACAACTACAAGTAATCTATTTTCGCGTTTCCCAGCGCAGAGATAGCTATTGTTATATTCATTAGGAAGGGGGGGGTAGGACAGCTTCCTGCATTCACTCTTGGTTTAGATTACTGTTTTTTTTTTGTCAATAAAGTATATAGAAAATTATGTGTCTTACTGACGCCGAATCAAAGTAAATTATTTTCACACTTCCGATGTGTATTTTTATTTTTATTTTGGACTAGATAGCTGCATTCTCTTAAGATGTTTAGTGTTTCGTGCATTTGTCCAAAAAGGCTACATTTTTGTTTCTTGTCAATCTTATTGATCAAAAATGAAAATGAATACTTTTCGCGCTCGTCTATTCTTATATTCATTTTGAGATATCTTACTGCATTCTTTAGGACGCGATTTACTTTTTCGTCGCACTGTCCATAGAGTCCTATATTTAAAAAAATATGTGTTTCGTTAATCTTATTGAGTTCAAATAAAAGTAAACTGCGCTTATCTATTTTATTTTCCCTTTGGTTTAGCTTGTGTATTCACTTATGATGTGGTTTGCTATGTCATTTATTTATCCATGGTATACGTTACTTTTTTAGTGTCTTGTTTGTTTTATTAACACCAAAAGTAAAGAAACATTTTCACGCTCCCAACACCGCCATGTTTATTTTTCTATAAATTCTGTTTTTGACCACAGTTCCTGATGATTGTGTAACGAAAGCCGACAGCCCACTTGGGAACGCTGATCATGCAGTGATAATGGTTGAAATCGCCCTAAACTCTAGACCCAAAACTGAAGAGCCAGTGCTCAAAAAAAAAAAGAGATATTATAAAAAGGCTGACTGGGAAGCCATAAGAGATCTTATCAGAGACGCCCCATGGGGAAATATTTTTTCTCTTCCTGCTGAACAGTGTGCAACCGAGACCACTGAATGGTTCAAAACTACAATCGAAGCGCATGTTCCCATGCGGAAATTCTATAGCAAGCCCCACTCTCTCCAATGGTTTACTTCGACTTGCGCAACTGCCATTGCTCAAAGGCAGCATGCATTCCGCAGGTTTAACCGACATAAGTCCAGTTCAAACAGACAGAAGTACATAGAAGCTAGAAGTAACGTTAAGAAAGAAATAGCGACAGCTAAGAGGGAATTTACGGAAACCACTAAAAAACGCATCGAAGCACAAAAACTAGGAACTCGTGACTTCTGGAAAATCTACAACAGTGTAGTAAATAATGGGCAATCAACAATTCACCCACTAACCAACAATCACGAGGTTGTTTGCTCAGCAACCGAAAAGGTTAACATGCTTGCCAGTCGGTTTGCCTCAAACTCCACACTGAACCCTCTAAACCACCCACTACCTCAATTTCCTATGCGGACAGACGCCACGCTAGACGATCTGAAAATCACCCCTGCTCAGGTGCATGCTATCATAAAAAACCTTGACACTTCAAAAGCATGTGGACCTAATCTCATCCCAGCTGTGCTATTAAAAAAGTGCTCAGCCGAAGTAGCTCCAGTTCTCTCCAAACTCTACAACAAATGCCTTAATGAGTCTTGCTTTTCGGGCTGTTGGAAAACTGCTTCTGTGGTACCAGTATTCAAGAATTCTGGCGAAAGAACTGACCCATTAAATTATCACCCTATTAGCCTCCTCCCATTTTTTGCCAAAATATTTGAGACCTTAATTAACCATGCTCTAGTCCAGCACCTTACAGATGCTAAACTTCTGACCGACCAACAATATGGATTTAGACAAGCCCGTTCCACAGCAGACATCCTCACTGTAATCTCTGAACGCATATACCATTCACTGGACAAAGCGAGAGAGGGCAGAGTGGTAGCTCTAGATATATCTAAGGCTTTTGACAGGATATGACATGAGGGTCTCCTCAGGAAGATTAGATCATACGGTATCACTGGTAGAATACTTAACATAATTAAATCCTTCTTAGATAAGAGAAAAATCCAGGTTGTCCTCGACCGTCGTACATCTAAACAATATGATATAAATGCGAGAGTGCCCCAGGGATCTATCCTTGGACCTCTGCTGTTCCTGATATCCATAAATGACCTCCCCGACAAAATTGCCTCTGAGATGGGTATATATGCTGATGACACCACACTCTATAGCAGACACGACAGGAAAACAAATGAACATATATCTAAAGTAATGGCAGAAACACTAGAGGATGACCTCCAATCAGTAGTGGAATGGGGACAAAAATGGATGGTCACGTTCAATGCTGCCAAGACTAAACTGGTTTCATTCAATAATTACAAGAAACCTTCTCTACCACCTATAGCAATGGCCAACGACTCTTTATCTGAGAGTACGTCTTTCAAGCTCCTTGGCCTGACGTTCACAGGAAACATGAGTTGGAACAATTACATCGAGGGCATTGCCAGGGCCGCTGCGAGGAAGGTGGGCTCTCTCTACCGTGCTAGAAAACTTCTAACATCCGAAAGTATCCTGTACCTCTATAAGGCCACCATTCGCCCATGTATGGAGTATTGCTGTCATATTTGGGCTAGTGCATCGGCTACTAGTCTCTCGCTCCTTGACAGGGTTCAAAAGAGAGTCGTCAATCTGATAGGCCCTGAACTGGCATCTAAGCTTCAGCCTCTGTCCCACCGTCGAAACGTTGCATCCCTCTGCCTGTTCTACAAGTATTTTAATGGTGAATGCTCTGATGAACTGCAATCACTTGTGTCCCCACGACGTGAACACCCTCGATAGACCCGACAAGCTGCAAAATCCCACCCCCACACTGTAGAGATCCTTAGATGTAAAAGATCTTTCTACTCCAGTAGTTTCTTCCCCAGAACTGCTAGACTTTGGAATTCCATTCCAGGTCACTGCTTCCCCAACTGTACTGACATGCAAAAGTTTAAGTGCAACGTGAACCAACATCTTGCTGCCCAAATCCCTACATAGTACCCCAGTAGATGTTTCCTCTGATAGTAGCCCCCTACACCAAAGTGGCAATGTGCCTTGTTTGGGGTGAAAATGTAAAAAAAAAAAAAAAAAAAAAATTGTTACATGTAATAAAACCACGTTGTCCTCCGCTTGACAACGATCACTGCCCCTCAACTTTGTGCGATGTGGATTTCTCCCCTTTCATCTTCTCTTCTCGTTTGCCGTGTCCTCGTCTACTACGCATTGGCGACTGCTAAGAGAGTGCAATGGCTCACAAATATAAAAAATAAAACAAAACACAAAACCACAAACTCTGACACTTTCTGCAAATATCAGTTGTAGGGATTGTGTGTGACACTGTCAACGTGCTACAGACTAAGGTCCACATTTACGTTTTGTCGAGACTGTGTTATTAATGTCAGTTCACCTCGATCTCCCAAAACTCTCTCGGTATGGTATAAGCCACGACTTGACTTTCAACTGCGTCTAACTGGCAACTGCTCTCAACCGTTGGAAACCCAAGACTGTCCGTAAAACGTACTTAACTGTCGTGAACTGTCGCAAAACTCGTTTACACTCCTAAAATTGCATGTAGATTCATTCTAAACATATTAATCCCCATTGATATTTTTGTTCCGTTACTACCACACCTTGATTAACAATCCTTTTCAGATTCCTTGGTAAGTAACTTGCTTTCCATTGTTTCGCTGATAAACTTATTTTTTCTATGTTTGGTATATATTTACCCTGTTTGTTTACATCCTATCAGTAGGGAGGGGACGTCGATAATATCACAACGTCCCTTTGCCAACAGAGCTCGCGCATTTTTTTTTTTATTGCTATTACCTTTTCTTAAATGAAAGTAAACTATTTCTGCACTTTCGGCGACGTGTGACTATCTCTTTGCTCGGGTGCACCAGGCCACACACACAAGGAAAGATGTCGGCATTAAATAACCTTACGTAAAACTATTGTTTTTCTTTTTTGATTAATGTTACAAACAACCAGATATACACGAATACTTATAAAATGCTATACTTATAAAAGAGAAGGGAAAAGATCAAATACAACTATGAGGTGAACGAGGTTTTTTTTCTTGTTTTTAATTAGTCAAATCAGCTGAACAATTAAGCTTAAGTTTCCTATGGCAATTAGATCAATCAACATCAATTAACTTTTATACATTCCAGAAGAGACAGTTTTGTAATTACTACGCCGTAATGGAATGCTTAGGAGGCTTGTTATCACTCGAATTCCAGAGAAAGCCATCGGTCGTTATCAGATACACACACACACACACACACACACACACACACACACACACACACACACACACACACACACACACACACACACATATATATATATATATATATTAAGGGGGTTAGAATAACAGCCCGAAGAGCAGAGTATATTTTAATGTATTAGTAAATTCATTAATACAATTAAAATAAAAGAAAACAGTGCTCGTTGCAATGCAGATATATAATAAGCTCGATAGGCATATATATCCTAGAGCTATTTTAATATTGAGTAAGATGATTAATAATTTATAATTAAAATTAAAATTACTTTGCTTATCAACACCAAAAAAGTAACTATTTTCCTTTATATTTTAAATATTTTCCAGATACATCTGCCTTACCTAAAAAATGCTAGTTTAGTGTTGGTGTCTTTAAAAAAAAACCCACTCAATATTTTCACTGATGAGGAGACTTTGTTTAAAAAGAACTATATGATAAAATTATTGTCCAAGACCTATTGTCTATCTCAATAAAAACATAGTTTCCGAAACGATCGTACAATTTATTGATTTTGTTTGTTCTTCCTTATGAAACCGATTTTTAATTTTTAATTTTAATAGTAAATTATCAATCATCTTTCTCTCTCTCTCTCTCTCTCTCTCTCTCTCTCTCTCTCTATATATATATATATATATATATATATATATATATATATATATATATATATATATAGTCTGTTTATTGTACAAACATGTTACATATGTGCATATACGTTTCAGTGGAATCCTAATTCAAGGATAACACCTCATCAGACCAAAAAAGAGTCAATATCGATTCTTTTTTTGGTCTGATGAGGTCTGTAACCAATAACGTTTGCGTAATAAACAGGCTATATACTAACCCTATCCTGCATTGAGCATTTTTAATAATCACGTAAGTTTCACTGGATCTACTTCTAAGAACATACAACCATTACATACATACATACATACATACATACATACATACAACCATTACATACATACATACATAAATACATACATACATACATACATACATCATCGGCAATCACTCGTGACGAGTATGATTGTTCTTCCGTCAATGAGATTGAGTCTGGTCATTTGTCAGTCCTCAAAATTCTGTGGAAGCCGATCTTTGATCCGCAAACTTTATTGCCGTGGGAGCATGTGTGGGTGGTCGACTGGGTAATGGAAGAGGCGGAAGGAGCTGTGTTGGTAGAAGAGCTTTCCCTTCTCTGCTTCTTCCTGTTTTCTGCTGCTCTGTTGATGCCCTTGTCTAAGTGAGCCGTGCCTTCATGGACCATCCTACTCTACATGCCCCTGTGAAGAGAAGCATCCTTCCAGCTGGTGAGGCTGAAGTGACACTGTCTCAGGTGGATCGTTATGTTGTCCTTATATCTCTTTTTCTGTCCTTCTTGGGACAGCTTTCCCTCTTTTAGCTGACCATAGAGCATTTGCTTTGGTTTGTTAATGCTCAAAGCAATACATACATACATACATACATACATACATACATACATACATACATATATTTATATATGTATGTATATATATACTACTTAGTGTCCGTTAAAACGGGCAACATGTATAGCACGTTGACTTAGACGAAGTGCTTTATACCAAACTTTTAGAGTAAATGTGATATCGTAGTGATTAATTCCTATTAATGCCTATTAATGCATCGAACGTATACAATGATGTTTAATTCCCTGCTACTTGTCATGGCATCCCGAAAAATGCTGGGGTACCTAATTGAAGTGAAAATGGGCGACTGTGAGGTTATGAAATACAAAATATCCAGAATATTTCAATAACAAAAAAGGAAATATTATTAAAACGGATTATGTACTTTAGAATAATAAAGTATTATGTTAAATATTTATACAATAACTTTGGAATTTAAAAAACATAAACAAATAGAATTTAGTCACTAAAAACAATGACCTGGAATAAGGACTAACCTCATTATGTGACGTCAGAGAGTCAACTAACAAATAAAAGATTTTTTATATATTGGCAGAACAGACCAGCTAGAGTTTAGTCTAAGTATTTGGACGTCTGTGTGTTAGAGACGGAGAGTTAAGCCGTCCACATAGAAAGGTCAGTTTAGAGAGGGAGTTATCAGCCGGGAAGCATTCGACGGGGAAGTTAGAGAGATGTAATCACCAGGAGGAAACGGCGTGCACTCCGAGAGCAAAAGAAGCCGCAACCATGAAAATAAATGTTATGTATGAAATATAATTTGGTTTTCATGAGTTTTCGAAGAAGAAATAGTTTGCATTTTCAAGAGCACGCAAAAGAACGATACGTCAAAGAATTGCGACTATAAAGATGGTGTGTATGCCCTTTGTCTGGTGCCAAACGGACAAAAATGCTTATTCGTCCAGTTCAAGAATTGTCTTTCAAGTGTTAATTGTCCGGCTGTGAACTGTCCGATTTCATATGCTCGATGAAGATTGACACATCTATAAACACATTTACATTCCCTTGACGATACGAGCCATGATGAACAGATATACAAGCATACAATTATATAGACACGTATACATATACACTCATTATATAGACAAGTATGTAACAAAAAGGCCATACGAAACTTCAGCTAGATCGGCTCAGTAATTTCCAAGACAAATTCTAAATTAAATATGGTATTTTAGTAAATAATATCTATTAATTCTTTACTGTGCATCGAAAGGATACCATAATACTTGGTGTGCTGCAATGTTAAGGGATCATAATAGGGGTCAAAGTTAAAAGATTGACCTTTTTTTTTTGCTCAGCATACACATCCAAACACCCAGGCAACGCCGGGTACCCATGCTAGTATATATATATATATATATATATATATATATATATATATATATATATATATATATATATATATATATATATATATATATATAAACTCAAAGAAAACCAAGCTGCCTCCTCCCTTGAGGCTTGCATTTACGAATATCCGCGGGCTTAGAACTAACTTAGATGATGTTGAATCATTTCTCCTAGTAAACACCCCGGATATCTTAGCCTTAAGTGAAACTAACCTACACCCCTCCATTCCCTTTAACCACTTTAACAGGCCTGGTTATCTCCCACTCTGTTGTAAGGACTCACACAAACACATGCACGGGCTTGGAGAGAAACAAAACTTGAATCAGATGACTAGGCCTTTATGTGCTTCAGACTAAACATCATAATACTACTTGTATTTTCTCTACCGCTCACCCTCAACCCAGGACTTTACCCTAATAAACAAAGTCTCTGACAGCATAGATATAGCACTCTTCCTCGATACTAGCGCACAAGTACATGGATTTGATGACTTCAATGTCCACCACAGTAACTAGCTTGGATTCTCTACTTACACAGACGGAGCTGGTAGCACAGTACATAGCTTTTCTATATCTCATTCCCTATCACAGACGGTTACATTTCCGACATGTTTCCCAGACAAGCAAGATCAACATACCTCACTTCTAGATCTATTTTTGACCATAGTTCCCGATGATTGTATAACGAATGCCCACAGCTCACTCTGGAATGCTGATCACGCTGTGATAATAGTAGAAATCGCCCTTAATTCTCGACCCAAAACTGAAGACCCACTGCTCAAAACAACGAGGTATTACAAAAAGGCTGACTGGGAAGACATCAGGGATCTCATCAGAGATGCCCAATGGGGAAATATCTTTTCTCTTCCAGCTGAACTGTGCGCAAATGAGACCACTGAATGGTTCAAAACTGCAATTGAAGCACATGTTCCAGCACGGAAATTCTATGGCAAGCCCCATTCTCCCCAATGGTTTACTTCTACTTATGCAGCTGCCATTGATCAAAGGCAGCATGCATACCGCAGATTCAACCGACATAAGTCCAGTTCAAACAGACAGAAGTATGTAGAAGCTAGAACTATAAGAGAAAAATAGCGACAACTAAGACTGAATACACTGAAACCATCAGAAAACGAATCAAAGCACAGAAATTAGGAACCCGTGATTTTTGGAAAATCTACAACAGTATAGTAAATAATGGACAGTCAATGATTCCCTCACTATCAAACAATCGTGAGGTTGTTTGCAAGGAAACCGAGAAGGCTAAGCTACTTGCCAGTCGGTTTGCCTCTAACTCCACATTGGACCCGGTACACCACTCCCTCCCTGACTTTCCTTTACGGACAGACGCCACACTAGATGATTTGAAAATCACTTCCTCCCAGGTACTTGGTATCATAAAAAAGCCTAGACACCTCAAAAGCACGTGGACCCGATCTCCTCCCGGCTATGCTATTAAAATATTGCTCCACTGAGGTTGCTCCAGTTCTCTCCAGACTTTTCAATAAATGCTTAAACGAATCTTGCTTTCATGGCTGCTGGAAAACCGCTTCTTCTTGTACCTCTATAAGACCACCATTCGCCCATGTATGAAGTACTGTTGACATATTTGGGCTGGTGCATCTGCTGCTTATCTCTCACTCCTGGACAGGGTTCAAAAGAGTGTCGCCAACCTGATCGGTCCTGAACTGTCATCTAGGCTTCAGCCTCTGTCCCATCGACGAAATTTTGCATCCCTCTGCCTGTTCTATAAGTACTTTAATGGTGAATTCTCTGACGAACTACAAGCACTTGTACCCCCTCGACGTAAATACCCCGACAAACCCGACAAGCAGCCAAATCCCACCCCTTCATAGTTGAGATCACTAGGCGTAAGAAGGACTTCTACTCCAATAGTTTCTTCCCCAGAACTTCTAGACTTTGGAACTCCTTTCCGAGATTCTGCTTTCCCAACTGTACTGACATGCAGAAGTTCAAGTGTAATGTGAGCAGGCATCTTGCTACTCATCTCTTTTCATAATACCCCTGCAACTTATGTATCCGATAGTAGCCCCTTACTTCAAAGTGACACTGTACCTTGTGTGGGATGAAAATTGAATAATATATATATATATATATATATATATATATATATATATATATATATATATATATATATATATATATATTTGGTTAGCATGACACCCAAGATGGGCGACTTGTAACAACGTGAGGATGCAATTTCTTTTCCCCAAACATCAGATTTATCATGTACAAAATCAACTTTTGTTGGTAACATCGAATGGAAATAACATTTGATGAGTTGGTGAGACCAGGAAATTTTTATGAACTCATAAAATCATAAAATTGCCATCCCATTAACGAAACGGTTGTAATGAAGAAATTCAAGATGAAATAAACAAAAGTTACAAAAAAGAAAAAATGTAAGTTTTTGAATTTCAACAAAGTTTTGTACTATATATATATATATATATATATATATATATATATATATATATATATATATATATATATATATATATATATAATAAAATATATATATATATGTGTGTGTGTGTGTGTGTGTGTGTGTGTGTGTGTGTGTGTGTGTGTGTGTGTCTGTGTGTGTCTGTGTGTGCGTGTGTGTTCGGTTCCACCTGTTTTTTAATCTTTAATATATGACCGAACAGTTGAACTTGTGAGATTGTAATACATTCAGTATTAGCGGGGAGTGGTTCAGTGGTAAAGCTTCAAATTTTGAATCTCGCTAGGTTCAGCTACACTTATTAGTCGTATGACGACGAAGCACATGTCTGTGGATAACAATATTAGAAAATAATTTATATATATGTCACACACACACACACACACACACACACACACACACACACACACACACACACACACACACACACACACATATATATATATATATATACACACACAAAAAAATAATAATTTTAATCTGCAGACGAAACCATTAATCCATGCTGTATGACCTATGAAATCTACTATAATTTAGTTTCAAAGAAAGGAACTCTACAAACAAAATTGCCAGTATGAGAAATGTCCAGGTCATATATTTAACTCCTTTCTAATAACCGATTTGCTCGCATCGTATGTTCACCATTGAGAAATATTACTATAGCTTGCTTCAGTTACATATACAGCAGGTAGTTATACCGAATAAGGTTTTTTAAGACAAACCGCAGGAATTATAATAAGATAATTTCTGTTATTTAAAGTAAATGTATGAGTTGTTCTGCAAAGCATTTAACCTAGTATACACCTCTTTGGGACATTAACATGGAAGATCGGCTTTTCATTTGAATTGTAAGGAATGTTTTGGAGGGGGTTTTCAAGTCTTAAACAACATCTCAATGATCATTAAATAAAATTGTTAAAGCACTTAATTTAATTATTAGGCTGCTTAGGTACTAATTAAATAATTATGAACAGGCTCTTAACGCATAAATGTTAATATTTAGGTAGTTTATGAAGTGAATTTATAGCTTGTTAGGGTGGAGTTCTGGTCTAATACTTTCTAATTAAATCGATAATATTGAAGCTATATGTGTCCAACGGATCTAATAATTACTACTAATCATTAAAATGAACAACATTGGCTACATATGGGGGGGACGCAAGGGAGCCTATAAAATTATTTATATCTAGTAAAAAAATAAGGATAATAAATATTGATTAGCAATAATTTATATAAGGCATTTGAATAAATTAATATAACATCAATGTTCAACACTTGATTTCGAATAGGTAAATCTAAAGGACATATACATTAGATTTGGGAGGGGTGGTCGCATAAATAACTAAAATCATGAATATTTAAAAGTTAGAATCTATTCCATTTGTCTAGATAGTTGGTCCGTGAGACAGAGTCAATATATGATCCAGCAGATTACGCATTAGGATTTTAGGATGGAAACTCTTGGTTAGATATTAAAAAGATTTCCCTTTCTTCTTTCCTTTTCAATTAAAAAAAAAGTGATATGTTATTAATAAAAATAGCTAATAAAAGGGAGACAACGCCAATTTTTACTCAGAAATATCATCATTGGATATTTTTTGTCTAAACTTGTATAAACAAATAATCGATCGTTTATGCAATAGCTGTGGTTCAAATTTAAAGAAAAAACACTAAATTCAAGATATAAATACTATTACCTGAATTTTATGTTCATTTTCGATAGAATTCATGCTACCAGTTTATTTTATATAAAAAAATCGCGTTGCAGTTATTTGGCTTCAAAGTGTTCAATTCAACACGTGTCTTATTTAATTTTCAAATTTCACTCAACGCTTCTAATCGATAAACTACCCAGATTTTATATCCTTTCATATTTTTTTTATTTCTCATGTGTTGCGACCAATGGAGGAAGTAGATTTATAGATTCGGCACAGTCGTAACAATATATATATATATATATATATATATATATATATATATATATATATATATATATATATATATATATATATATATATATATAATATCAGGGCACCCAGCGTTGTCCGGTCGTAAATAGACTTGAAATACGATAATTTAATTTATGCTGATTTCGTATTTATTATTATTATTATTATTATTATTATTATTATTATTATTATTGGTGTTATTATTATTATAGAGTCAATTCCCCACTGATTATTATAGTGTAGTGAGATAAAAACTAAAAATGTATATATGACTAGGGTGCCATCAGATAGAATTGAAACCAAAACATTTAGCTCTACAGTAGTATTCGCTAACGTCTGACCGAAAGACACATCCATATCAAAAGCTTACACATTAACGCAGTTAAACGTATAAACGTATATTTGTGCATATATATAGAATACATATTAAGTCAATTTACGCCGACTAATTTCCAACTTTTTAATTTTGACTCCTTGGCAGATATTTTTCTGCTAAAAAACAAATTGAACTTGTTTAACAGATTCCAAAAATTTTGCTTTAAAAAAAGTCAATACTTTTATCTTTCAAGTTAGGGTGCTTAATTTAGAGACGTCTAAAAGTTTAGCTGGTTTCGAAACCCATAAGCACGAACTTCCAAACATACTACACATTGTGGTCTTTCTACATCTGCAATAATTATGTCAGTGAATCCTCGTTCTTTTTCTTACACTCATTTTTAAAGAGTTAAGAATCACTAAAAAAATGATTTTTTTATTTTAATACACCATTTTTATTTCACTTTCTTTTGCACACACACACACACACACACACACACACACACATATATATATATATATATATATATATATATATATATATATATATATATATATATTCCCGAAACAGTGTTTCATGGTAAACAACTGATAATCCCTTAAATTAACAATAGGACTATTGTGAATTCAAAAGAGCAAGTTGATGTAGTGATTAAATAGTTTTCCAACGAATGATAAAAAATATAAAAATTAAATAAGTTTTTTTTTATAGTTTTAAAAGACTAATTCCAAGACTAATTCTATATAATAAAGCTGATGTGTGTGTGTGTGTGTGTGTGTGTGTGTGTGTGTGTGTGTGTGTGTGTGTATGTGTGTGTGTGTGTCTCGCAAAATTTTCGACATACCCGTCGGAACATGACAAAATTTGTGTCGTTTTAAAGCTCCATCTCTTTAAATATTAAAGTTGGCCAAAAACATACATTCTTTCGCCATCAACTGGGCAGTTTTCTACAAGGAGGGGTCGGTTTTTTCGTCGTCATTTTCGCACGTCACCGTCTTCTTTCGACTGACTACCCTCAATTCACACGTTTGCAACATCCGATTTCGCGATGGACGTATCAGCTAAGGCGTTAGTTTTTTTTTTTCACCTATTTTTCCTTCTTCGAGCCTGCCTACATACTACCATTTTTTTTTATGTTAACACCTTTCTCCACCCGGGATGCTTACTGTTGTTTTGATTCCCCCCTCCGCTACTACTACTTTTTTATAACCCCCCCGGGGGTTCCTTATTACAACACCTTACCACATTATAGTATATATATATATATATATATATATATATATATATATATATATATATATATATATACATATATATATATATATTAGTGATGGGGCGACTCCAATATTTTCCCCGATTCCGATACAATTACCGATTCCGTACTAAATTCCCGATTTCGATACAATTACCGATTCTTTATAAATATCTAAATATTTAACTATAAAATTGTTATTTTCCCTTTTACCGTAAAAACATGTTGAATGCGTATATATTTTCTCAGACGTAATATATATATATATATATATATATATATATATATATATATATATATATATATATATATATATAGTCTTAGAAGATTTTTAACCTTGAAACTATATAAAAATGTAAGCGAGAAAAAAAAACAAAGTAGAAACAGGGAGACAACAACTACATAAGTGTCTAAATGAATAAAAAAAATAGGAAGACTTTTCGGTAGCTTTTTCTTTTTTTTTTTTTTTTTTTTTTTTTTTGAAGAAACAGCTTCGGTTCAGTTCAAAGGGAATGTCAGGAGAAGATTCACCTCCCACCCAAAAAAAAAAAAAAAAAAAATTACTGGCTCATGTGTGAGTGGAGTAATCTACGGTTCTCACGAAAAAAAGAGTTTCACACCCCTTTACAAAACACTTCTCTCCCCCTTTCATCTCTCTCTTTCTCTCTCTTTCTCTCTCTCTCCCTCTCTTTATCTATATAGCTTTCTCTCAATCTCAGTGAATACTATGTTTGTCTCTTTTTCTCTATCCTCTCTCTTTTTCTACCGTCTCCGCCCCTCGAGTTGACCTCGTTTTGTAGCAGCTTCGTTCCAAGACCACCTACACGCTATCCTTAATTTGCCCCACTCCACTCTATTTCGACCCCTTCCACCCCTTAACAGTGACCTACTTAGGTTACTTATATGTGCTTATTTATTTATTTTCTTTCTTCTTGTTATTTTGGCGTTCGAGCTTCCGCTAACCGTCCATCGCTAACCAATAACGCATATCCTACATCAATTCACTTCTCTGATGACCAATGTCACGCACAGGTCAGCCAAATCTCTTTGATACTACGGGGATGCGTGTGAAACATTAAGTTTTTTGTTTATTTTATTACCTAAAGTAACGTCCCCGCCATCACCGAAATTACATTTAAAAGTGGAGTATGGTTCTGCTCGATTTCAAATGCCATCCTCCGGGATCAGGGGAATATTGCCGATCGCTGGAAACACTTCTACTGGGGAATACCGACTAGTCCGATCAAGGCTAGTTTTGTGACATTCCTGTGTGTACCACTAGGGAAGCTGACACTGACTTCATGTCTAACCTTGCTGCAGTATAGGCACGACCAAAACGGAAGGAGGGAGTAAGTATTTTTTGATGGAGTCTCTCTAAAAATTTACCAAAAATCAAATAATTATTCAATCAATACGAAAATTTCACCGATTATTAAGCGAAGAATGATCTTTATAACGGTGTACCTATTTTATCATAATCGACACATACATACATACACACACACACACGCACACATATATATATATATATATTTATTTATTTGTGGTTACAAACTTGTTTGCAGAGTCGGATGTTAAAAGTCTGACCTCGACTTTGACTCCGACTCCTAGAATTTCTAGGATACCGACTCCGACTCCGAGCCCAACTCCTTTGATATCTAATACTCTGACTCCGACTCCCGACTCCCGACTCCCGACTCCTATGTGGAAATCTATTCTGCAGATCCATATACCAGCCTCCCACACCTATTCAGCAAGCATTTTATAATTACTTTTCATGTATATTATTTTTTTACGTTTAACATTCACCTGTATGATAAATATATTAACATATACACTTAAGCAGCGTTTTTTCTTCTTTTTTTTTTAACTTGCGTTCATCCCTAACAAAGAATATCGCCATTTGGATGTAAGGGGCTACTATTTGGGACCATGTCTAGGAAAGATTAACAAGATGTTGGTTTATGTTACATTTAAACTTTTGCATATCAGCACGACCAGGGAAACAGGTAGCAGGAAGGGAATTCCAAAGTCTAGCTGTTCGAGGGAAGAAACTATAGAACAGAAAGCTTTCTGACATCTAGGGACCTCAACAGAGAAGGAATGAGATCTTATTGCTAAGCGAGTTTGTCGGGGATATGTATGGCGAGGGATTACAAGTGCAACGAGTTCATCAGAAAACATTCCATTAAAGTATTTGTAAAACATGCACAGAGATGCAACATTGCGGCGGTGGGACAGGGGCTGGAGTTTAGTTGACAAAGTGGGACCGATTAGATTGACAACTTTTTTTTGGTCCCTATCTAAAAGCGTAAAACTAGTGGTAGATGCATCAGCCCAGATATGGCAATACTCCATGCACAGGTGAATGGTGGTCTTGTAGAGGTACAGGACACTCTCAGGTGTGAGTAGTATTCTAGCTCGATAGAGGGAACCCACCTTCTTTGCAGCAGCCTTTGCAATGTCCTCTATGCATTTGTTCCAGTTCATATTGCCCAAAAATGTTAGGCCGGGGAGTTTGAAGGTAGAATTCTCAAGTAGGATGTTATTTATCATGGATATAGGCGGTTGGAGAGGCGTCTTGTAATTCTTAAAGGAGAACTACTTAGTGTTACTAACATTGAATGTTACCATCCATTTGCGGCCTCATTCCACTGTGGTATGGAAATCATTTTCTAACGATTCTGCCATTGTCTTAGATTTATGTACATCCGTTCTTCCCTTAAGCATGTTATAGAGCGTTGTATCATCAGCAAATATACCCATCTCGGACACAATATTATCAGGGAGGTCGTTTATGAATATCAAGAATAATAATGATCCAAGGATCGACTCCTGAGGCACTTCCGCATTAATGTTATGCTGCTTGGATGTACGTATGTCAATAACAACGTGTATGCTTTTATTGTCTAAGAAGGATCTAATTATATTTAGTATACGTCCAGTTATACCGTTCGATTTAATTTTCATTAGCAGCCCTTTATGTCAGGCTTTGTTAAAGACCTTGGATATATCAAGGGCTACAGCCCTGGCGTTGCCTACTTTATCCAGTACATGGTAAATGCGTTGAGAGATGACTGCTAAAATATCTGCAGTAGAATGACATTGATGAATCCATATTGTTTGCAAGGTGGTGAACTAGTGCTTGATTAATTAAGGTCTCAAAGATTTTAGCGAAGAGGAGGAGGAGACTAATGGGGCGATAGTTGAGAGAGTCTGTTCTTCCACCAAAATTCTTGTACACTGGTACCATATAGGCCATCTTCCAGCTATTAGGGAAGCAAGATTCAACAAGGCATTTAGTGTAAAGCTTGGAAAGTATGGGGGGCTAACTCAGCTGAGATCAGGCCCACACACCTTTGACTTGTATAAGTTTTTTATGATATCACGGAAATAAGAAGGGATGATTTTTACATCCTCTAATATGGTTTCATATGGAAATTTGG
Organism: Euprymna scolopes; assembly: GCF_053919585.1. Lineage (NCBI taxonomy): Eukaryota > Metazoa > Mollusca > Cephalopoda > Sepiida > Sepiolidae > Euprymna > Euprymna scolopes. The sequence continues at coordinate 112,464,599 of NC_136491.1, forward strand.
GAGGGAGTTGTTTGTTGGCACTAAGGTGGAGTTGGAGGCTAATTACCAGGCAAGAAGCCCCGCCTTCTCCGTTGCCGTGCATACTACCTTCTGGTTGTTGCTCAGTGGAGGAATTACTGATCGCCCTTTATTCACGACAGTATTATAGATTTTCCAGAAATCACGAGTTCCTATCTTTTGCGATCCTATGCGTTTCTTGATTATTTCAGCATGCTTTCTTTTGGTTGTCGCTATTTCTCTCTTACAACGATTTCTAGCATCTACGAATTTTTGCCTATTTATATTTGACTTATGACGTACAAACCAGCAGAATGCATGCTGTCTTTGTGCAATAGCAGCTACACAATCTATAGTTAACCATGGGGGTGAGTGGGGCTTGCTATAATACTTCCGTGTGGGAACATGTGCTTCAATGCCCGCTTTGCACCATTCAGTTGTTTCATTGGCACACTGTTCAGTAGGAAGAGAGAAGATATCGGTCCATGGGGCATCTCGGATGTGTTCTCTAGTGGCTTCCCAGTCAGCCTGTTGTGGTAGCTTGTTGTTTTGAGCGATGGTTCCTCACCTTGAGGTAGAGATTTAAATGTGATGTCAACTGATACCACTACGTGGTCTGCATTTATAAGTGAACTGTTGGCATTAGTCCCACAATGCTCAGGTACTGTGATGAGGAATAGGTCTAGAAGTGAAGCCTGCTGAGGATAAACAGGCGAGTTGGGAACATTACTGTCTGTGTGAGGGAATGGGCTATAAAGAAGCTATAAGTAGAGCGTTCAGCTGCATCTGTGTAATCTGAGAAACCAAACAAATTTTTATGGTGGACATTAACGTCACCTAACACATATATTTGGGCGTTACTATCTAAGGGGAGTGCTGCATATATACTATCAAAGATATGAATAATTAGGGTAGGGTCCTGACTTGAGGGAAAACGGTAGAGAAAATATAAGTAACTAACGAAGTGATGAAATGTTATTCGAAAGCACACAAAAACCTGGTCATCCGATTCAAGATTTTCCTCTCTAGTTAAAAGGAAGGAGCTACGAATATAGACTCCAAGCTCGTGCATATATCTATCCTAGTCCTTATAGCAAAGAGGGGGTATCCTGCCATGTTAAAGTAGTTAGAGGGGATTGAAGAGTGTAAGTTTGTTTCACTTAATGCTAAGATATCTGGAGAGTTTACTAAGAGGTAAACTCTACATCATCTATATTACCTCTAAGCCCATGAATATTTGTGAAAGCGAGCCTCAAGAGCGGAGGCGAAATGTTTTTGTTTGGGTGGTTGTCTGGTTTTATCGTGATATTTGTTTGGGTTGTCATTTCATTACGTTTTTGTTTAATGTAAGGTTAGAGGAAGAGTGTTGAGCAAAGTGGACCAGTTTTGATGCCAAGTACACACACGCAGTAGTCCATTAGGTCTAGAAAGTTGTGTTGTGGCCTCGTGAAATATAGATAGTAGGAGGCTTCCTTTCCATGTGCGACATGCCACTACAACTATCCTGATATTATACAACTGATGATAGAGCAGCCGCTCTAAGGACTACCAAAGAGATAGAGCCCTGTACTGTCAGGCGGAAACAACAGCCAGATAAACTGTCAATCAGTTACCTTCAATCTCTCAGACAAGACCGGCCCAAACAAGTATAGTGAGCACAAGTGGCATGCATGCAAACCCAATTATCTCAGTTTCTGAGAGAAAGAGAGAAATTTAAAATGGAGAATACGGAAACGGCATTCAATGTCCTAGTCAGGAAACAAGGCCGGACTCCCGTACACAGGTCAAGCAACTGACCTTTGACTTCCTTCGGAAACTGTGGCTTATGATGTCTAGTCGCCCGGGAGACCTCTACATTGAATTCTAAACGCCTCTGTGTAGAATTCTGCTGAAAGCAAAAAGCGAAGCTTGCATGTCCAGAAAGAAGACAGACGAATCAGGGTTCTATCTACTAAAAATTAATTTCACAAAAATTAGTTCTTTTTACACACACACACACACACACACACACACACACACACACACACATATATATATATATATATATATATATATATATATATATATATATATATATATATATATGTATATATATACAAGGTTCAGTTCTTAACACATTTTAAATTCACAAATCTCCCTTTTCGTCACTGGATGGCACTCAGGCGGATGGAGAGGGTGTCGTGAAACGTTTTAGGGAGCTGATTTCTTCTCGAGATTTCGGCGCAATCTGTCTGTTTTTGAGCGGGTATTGGCTTTTATAGTTAGGCCACGGGTTGGGGTGGATAATCCACCCAACCAATCAGCGATCCGTTTCCTGGGGAGATCTAAATTGCGTGTATGCAGTTCAGCCATAGTCTTGTGTTTTGTAAATCTGAGACCAAAATGAAATCAATTTCACACGACCTTGGAGGTCAATATCTATCATCCAGAAAGTCCCCGTCTGAAAACAGGTGTCCTCGGGGCCAAGATAGATTTGGTTCCATTTGCACATTGTTCTGACATTTTCGGTCTCTACATTCTCAAACAACAAAACACATGTCTGGGTTTTAACAATATAATATATATATATATATATATATATATATATATATATATATATATATATATATATATATATATATATATATATATATATATATATATTAATTCAAGTATTTCTGATACCTGCTCTTATCCGGGATTCAATCAGACAATCTTAGCATATTTACCCGGTCTTTCTCAGGTTTCAGGGGAGGGTCTTAACCTCCCCAATAGGGAGCAATTCGCTCCCTCAAGACGATCACGTCACACAGGATGGCTCTGATGAGTTTCTGGTATTGTACCTCTGCTCCTGGCTAATAGACGAAGAAGGAGTGTGAAAGCCGGCGATAAGCAAGGTAGGTTTGTTCGAGTCACCAGCTCTAGGAAGGTTGTCGACCATGACTGAGGAGGCCTCCCTCCCCCAGTTTTATTATCAGTTTTCTTTCTCTTAGATTGATGATCTGACAAGATCTACAGGTCCATTACACCGAGAGGGGTAACCATGTGCCTGGTTTCTACACCAAGTATTTCTGCGCCCCTGCATGAATGAAAATATTGAGTATCTTACTTTAAAGGTTTTCTCTATTCTATATAAATAAGTGTAGAATTGGAAATAGATTCCCCTCTAACATTTACAAGAAATTGTATCCTTCAAGTACTGTGAGAGAACCAATCTGCTCTAGCAACTACTTTGTTTTAATATAAATCAATAGGAGATTAATTAACTGACTATGTAAGAGAATATAAAGCAAAGAAAACAAAAGAAATGGTGGGATTAGATCTACATAAAGAGGTTACACATAACATAGATAGATAGATGCATTTAACTTGGTGTTCTTCGAGCGACCCATGTTGGTCTAGCTAAAAGACCAGTGTCTCCACGTGGAATGAATTGAGGTGTAAAGATTAGCGTTTATTTGAGAGCAGTAAGAGGGCAGGATGGAGGGAGGATCTGCCTTAAGAGCCAAATGTGTGCTTTGATTTTAATACTTCTTTTATTTAATTGAAACGGTATAATTTTCGATTTCTGTATAAATAATTTAAAACATACAAACTCATTTACCAAAGGTGATAAATCCTAGAAAGGAGATCGATATTTTCAATTTTTCTATTGTGTCTTTACATATATTGCTAACAGTTACTAATATATTACAAACAAGATGACATGCGAGAAAAATCAAGGAAAATAGTTTCAAGCGTGTAGATAGCACGGAATATAGAAATGGAATAAAATGATACAATAAAATAAATTATTTTTTAGTAATATTAAAGGCAGATAAACGGATAGTTGAAATTTTAAATAGATTTAAAGCTTTTTTTTAAATTTAAGTCCATCTTACAAAATTTCATTATCGTATTTTATTGTATAACAGGGGGAGTAGAATCGCCAAGTAAAATCAATTCAGAGAAGAATGGGAGTTTGGGAATGTGGTTACAAATACACCATAAATACATTTCAAAACACGAACTAAGTTTATAAAATGAGTTAAAATAACAAAGATATAAAAAAATTAGAATTAAATTTTATTGTGCTATCAGTTGAAAAATGAATACAATATTTTGGGATAGGGAAAACTCTTTAGGCCATGGCATTTCGAAGCCAAACGCTTCAGAAGAGGGGATTAGTTCCCACCAGTTTTGGCAAATAGCAAACAGGGTCCTGAACAGATGCGTGTGTTCTATCCCAACCATTATCAATGAACCTGAAGTAATCTCGTCAGCATAAGACAAAGCCAAACTCTTTGCTAAGAACTTTGCAACTAATTATATTCTATGCCGTCATCCCTCCCCCTCCGTATTTCCTCCTGTATCAGAAAACACGTTATGCAACATACAAATCTCTGTGCGTGATGTTGCCAAGCTAATAAAAAAACTTGATTCCAGTAAAGTAACTGGCCCTGGCGCCATTCCAATCATAGTGTTGAAAAAGATTCAACCAGAACTAGCTCCCATACTGTTTAAGCGTTGTCTTAAGGAGAATTGCTTTCCAACACCCTTGAAAACCTTATCAGTATGCCCTGTATTTAAGAATTCAGGTGATCGGTTATCTTCCTCTTAGTACAAACCACTAAGTCTCCTGTGCGTCATGAGTAAGTTGATGGAATCTGTGTTAAATAGAGAAGTAGTTAATCACCTCAGCAAAAACAACCTTCTTAATGACATGCGATATGGTTTCCGTTCTGCTAGATCTACAGCAAATGTGCTAACGGTTATATCTCATAGGATTAGCGAATCTCTCAATGGAGACTTCTTTCTAGGTCAATTACTCTTGACATATCAAAGGTATGGCATAAAGGCCAACTTCACAAGATCTCCAGCTACGGTAAGTTTTCTTGATTATTAAATCATTTCTCTCTGATAAGTTCATATGAGTAGTGGTTGTTTGGTAGAAATTAGAAGCTCACAGTATTAATGCCAGAGTCTCTCAGGGGTTCATCCTGGATCCAACTCTCTTCCTGATCTACGTCAATGATCTTCCAAATCACATCATAAGATCATTCGTAGACATTTATGCTGATGACACTATAATCTATGGTAACACACCAAAGGCAGTAAATGACCAAGTTCTCTTTGAGTGTCTCTTCTCTGATCTTGAGCACGTGGTGCAATGAGGAAAAAAGTGACTGGTTAATCGTAATGCATCTAAAACATAGCTTCTATCTTTACATCATCAACGCTCTGATCCCCTATCTGGCATCAATTGAAATGAATTGCTCTCATCTTGGGGAGGCTCCATATTTGACAAGCTTCTGGGCTTGACCTTTACTCCTGATCTGATGGAACATGTACATCAAATCCGTTGCCAAGGTCACTGGAAAAATGTGAGGATCCTTCTATCGATCCAGTAGATATCTAATTGCTAATGCAATTCTCTACATTTATAAGAGCCAGGTACGTCCAAAGATGGAGTACTGTTGCCAAATCTGGGCAGAAGCTGCTAAAAAGACTTATCCTGGCTCAATAAAGTTCAAAATAGACTTCGTAGCCTAGTGGGGCCTCTTTTCTTTTCCCTGCAACCTCTTTCCCACAGAGGAGACGTTGCGAGCCTGTCTCTGCTTTATCGCTATTTTCAAGGCAGGTGCTCGTCTGGTCTCCAATCTATGGTCCCCACCTCACCAAACTTTCACAAAAAACACTCGTCTAGCTGAAATAATTTCCCCCACTCTTTATCTGTGCCTAAACCTAAACGTGGATTCCATGAACAAAGTTTCTTTCTTAGAACTGCATGCCTGTGGAGCTCTCTTCTGTTTGCCTGCTTTCCAGCTGACTACAATTTAGCCATCTTTAAGCCCAACGTAAACAAGTTCTTGATGAGCCATCTTTTTAAGTAATCCAATTTACCAAATTTCCGCTACTAATGATTACTACGATATTGTCTCATTGACTTCTGTACACTCATTAAACCTTATCCTCGGGTGGCTTCCGGGCCTTTATAAGTGGTACTCCTATGTAAAAAAAGGAAAAAGCTATAAAGGGCTATAGTACCATGGGTTGCTTCTTATTGATTTATGCTGGGTTTTTTTTTTTGTTTTTTTGATAAGATTGTAATTCCGGATCAATCCCGGACTAATCCAATTGCCAAATTCCATTTGATTCAGGAACTGGATAACTTTCGGATTACCGATTATTATCCGATGTAATCCACAGTGATCCCACTCAAAGACAGATTTTTCATTGATCCTGTGTGACGATACAACTAAAACGAAAACAGACAGGATTTGCAGTGATCCGATAGACCGAAATATCTTGATGAAATAGAAGCATTGCAGTACAGTACAAAATATGATATATTTGCAAAATTAAAAGCAAAACCTACAAAAACTGCTAAATTGTGCAACTGGTAAAACCAAACAGGAAAACCAAGTAAAAAAATAAATTTATTTGACTTAAGGAGTCGGAATCGGATAAAAAATTCCGACTCCGACTTCTAATACTCTCAGAAATCCGACTCCAACTTAGACTTCGACTCCAGCTAAAACCTCCGACTTCCTCCGACTTTGACTCCGACTCCGACTTCGCAACCCTAGTTGCAAATATGCTTAAAATAATCAGCCGAAACTGAACAAAATATATTGCATTGTGGGAAGAGTGAAGATTATAGATGAAACAAACAAACAACAACAACAACAGCAGCAACAAAAAAACAACTGTGCCCTATTGGATTTTAAGGCTGAAAATCTAAATTTTGGATGCGTTTAATTTTTAATTTTTAATTTTAAGTCATTAAATAGGTTAATAATTAATTTTCCAGATTGCACACACACACACACACATATACATACATACATATATATATATATATAATATAAAGCTGAATGTGTGTGTGTGTGTGTGTGTGTGTGTGTGTGTGTGTGTGTGTGTGTGTGTGGACACGAATAGGCTCCTATATGGTTGACTATTTTAAAAAACCGATTGCATATAATGATAGAAGATGTATCGAGACACATGAATGGGTATGTTTGATCTGGCAGAACGGTGGTTCATTAAAATTGTGGGGTCTGCGTTCGCGCCTGGTCTACAAAGTATGGAAATAAATTTAAAAATTTAAAAAAAAAACGTTTACAAGTGTTTTTGATATAGATGTATATATGAATAGTATCTTTTAACTTAAATAGGGATGGTATAATAAAATTGTGGGGTATGCGTTCGCGCCTGGCCTCCATAGAACGGAAAAAGGCACAAACTTTAATACAGACTTTTCATATCTATTTGGGTAAGTATACTTTGATAATTATGTTTCAGTTTGAAGAAATATGGTATAATAAAATTATGGGGTGTTCGTTCGCAGCTGACCTCCATAGAATAGAAATATGTCACAAAGTTTAACAAGGGTTTTTAATATAGATCCACAGAATATTGTGATAAGTGTTTCAGTGTGAACAGGTATGGTATAATAAATTATGGGGTTTATCTATTTTATTTTTACTTTCATCATATTTTGCTTTGGTTTTGATACCCCCAAATTCCACCCAAATTTACAACCCTTCCTTCTTTTCATAACCTATCATACTTTCATAAATCAGAGTCCATTTTCTGTAGGCTGTTTTTGAACCCAGTCAACGACGGGTACTTTTGCTAGTATATATATATATATATATATATATATATATATATATATATATATATATATATATATATATATATATATATATATATTATTTTTTATGAAAAATACTACTTTTAAATCCTTGAAGAATAAATTAATAATTTTCTTCTAGTGATCTTAATACTGCTAATATACTATTAAATAGGAAATACTTTGAAGAATCAGTACCAAAAAGAAACAGATCGATAAATAACTGCGTATTTTGCCGAAAATATAATTTCTTTCGGTAATTTGTCGTTACGTGATATTACTTCATCTATGGTAGAACATAAGGCGCACAAACAGTTGTTCGTATTTACAAACAGTTGTTATATCTCCTTTTTCCTTTTTCCTTTTTTCTGTAACTTGCGCTTGACTTAGTTTAAAGTGTGAGGAACTTGCATCTACCACATTCTCTCGCCCAGAAACACTTGGTCCTGATGGCAAGACAGGGGCAAGAAGACCGAGCGCAATACAAGATGCAGGAGTTGTTTTCAACACAGACGGGGCCCAGCATTCCTTAAATAATCACCCATCTGGTACTGGCCAGCCTCATCATTGCTTTACTTCAGGAGTAATGTAGGCCACACACACGCGCACACACGCACACGCGCGCGCACGCCCCCTCCACACACACACACACACACACACACACACACACACACACACACACACACACACACACACACATATATATATATATATATATACATATCGCTTATGAAACAAGAATTAAACCCTTATAAAATTAATTCTTCACTTAATTGTCAAAACAAAAGTTAAAAATACATTGAAATTTATATGACTAAATGAATATGAATAAAATATATAATTGTACTTTGGAATATAAAGTTTTTGTCATTTATTCTATATATATATATATATATATATATATATATATATATATATATATATATATATATATATATATATATATATATATATATATATATATATAAAAGGCATTATGTCTCTTTGTCTGTTTATTTGTCTCCATATTTTCAAATCTTATATCTTCCGAAACTAAAAATCGCAGAGCGGCGCTAGCAGCCTCAAATGATTGAATTTTTATGGCTCTTTAACCGATTAAAATCGTTTTTAAGGGGTCAACAATGGGTCAAAATTGAAAAAAAATCGTTATACATTTTTTACATTTATCTTAGTTTATTTTGAATTTTTAATAAGCATGTCACATTGGTATAGTTGTAACGTCATGTAAAGGCATGTAACGTCATGTAAAGGCTATGTAAAGGCTACCATAGTCATGTAAAGGCTACCATAGTTTCTTCTAAACTATTATTAAATGTTGGATTTTTTAATTTCATCACGCGAAATCTAGAGTGAGATAAAAGATGGAATTATTAGAAATTTAGGTACTTATGTTATAAGATATTTGCGTTTTCTTATAGCAAATCATCCTAAATCTTATTTCAACAAAAAACAAAAACTAATAATAATTGATTCAAAAACGTTTTAAAAAATATTTAAATGTGTTATCCATCGAGACAAAAATGGCGGTTAATAGTGTTTTTTGTTGTTTTTTTGTTTTTGTTTTTTTTGAAAATTTTAAATTTTAAATTCTATTAAAAATAGTAGAAAAAATTTTGTATTATTCTGCTTTTCATATGATAAAGTTTAGGCTTTTATCTTTGTGGAAAAAAAGTTGCTCAAGAATAATGGATTTTAGTAGATATTAATAAGTTTAAAGAAAACAACAATTTTTGGCCTGTAGTGTAAATTAAAAAAAAAAAAATGAACAAAAACAACATAGAATGGCATCTTTCCAGGCATTACTTCGGGGGGGGGGGGGATTCAGGGTACTTTATTGCCGATTGCCTAAAGAGACGCTTTCTGGTGATCAGGGGTCCGTTTTTGATGATGATGATGATGATGATGATGATGATGATGATGATGATGATGATGATTGTTGTTGTTATTATTAATAATAATAATAATGATATTATTATTATTATTATTATTATTATTATTATTATTATTATTATTAACGAGAAGTGGAGTAATTATGCTCCATGTGCCTTGGAGATAAGGCGTATACACGGGGTTAAAACACAAATAATCCTGGTTGTAGTTGGTACACTAGGAATAGTATCAAGTCGTCTGGAAGGACAATTGAAAAAACTACAAATCCCCGATGTTTTAGGTGGCCTTCAGACCTCTGCAATTGTAGGTACCACCAACATCCTTAGAAAAACCCTTGATCTTTGAAGCTCCTGGTTTGGAGCCGGGATTGAGGGGAATTCTCTGGAAATGAATCCCATCCCTTCCAGAGAGACGTTGATAAACGAAATCAGAATTATTATTATTATTTAGGCTTATAAACCCTCGCGGGAGTTGGACTTTTACCCCAACACACTCACACACATTAAAATAGTTTGATCTTTAACTTTGTTGAAGCAATTGGATGCTTGTCCATCGGAACGACGAGGACAATCTGATCATCCTGGAGGCATGATGGATGACATGTGCTGAATTGTGAAGCAAGTGTTGCGCAATCACTAACTGTTCTTCTCTTAAGTCAGCAATAATTGATTTCAGTGGCAAGATGTCCAGGGCGACTGGAAACACTGCTGAAATAAACGGATAGCACATACAGCTCTCGGTATTCCCAAATTATCACCCATTTTCGTACTAACCAGACTTAAGAATGCTGAACTTCAGTGATCTAACGGAAACCAGCGTATCCTCATGATTATGCCGAATGTCACCCATCTATATTATATGTCCCTTTGTTTTTCCTGTCTGTTTGTTCCAATTTTTCTGGGAAATTACTAAGCCAATTTGGCTGAAATTGTGTGTGAACTTTTGTTATTGTCAGGTGAAGCGAACTAAGTATTATGACATCCGTTTGATGCACAGTTTGGGTTTAATGGAGATTAATAGGGATTATTCATCACAATACTAAATTTATTCTAGAAGTTTTCTCATAAATTACCAAACCGATCTGGTTAAAATCTTGTATCAACCTTTGTTATGATACGGCACAGCGAACTAAGTATTACGGTATCCGTTCGATGCATACTTAGAGATTAATAGTGTTTAGTATTTAATGCAAAAATAAGCAAAAATTAACCACAGTCAATCATCAATATATAATTACTTTTTTACTATAATAATTAAATACCTACAGACACTAGTGTTTCATCCTTTCGGGAATCTTCAGTGCAGGATGTCACGATTAACACAAGTCGACATATTCGAACCCGGCAACACAAGCCATCTCTGGCTCGATTAGCAAAACCGTATCCAATCGGCTACCATTAACCGCGAGAAATAACCTTGAATTTAAACATTTTAATTTTAAATGTTCTTTACGTCAGTCACAGTGATCTAATCGTTATACGATGGTCTATGCATAAGAGCTAAATTGACCGACTTAATTCAACTGAAAGTACTGAACGATAAGAAACGAGTTCCTTAAAGGAGCTGACATAATTATATTTACTATATATATATATATATATATATATATATATATATATATATATATATATTTATAGTCATCCACATACAGTAATGTTTCGCTGTTTCACAGCTCATCAGTGCTCATCAGTAGAGCCATAACTGAAATCCGACCGCTTGTACGACAGTCAATGCTCCTAATCCTAACCATTACGCTAATCGGCGGCTGCTATGCGAGTCGTGAATTAACGATGTTTTGACATCGTCCTAAATACCTAAGCTCGATTTGTTTACAAAAAGAGCATCGCTATATACGCTAGTGGTAATTCCTGTATCACTTCTCAATATGCTACACTTAAGATAAGGAGAGAGAGAGAGAGAGAGAGAGATTGGCTCAAGAGGATTTCTGTTGGACCTTCCAGAAGCCGTTGGAACGGTACAAGTGCATTGACGCCGAGAAGATTACTTCGAAGGGGACTAGAATTTCACGTGTACAATCAATAAAAGTGCCTATACGAATATAGTCTGGAAACTTATATAAGCCACCTCATACATAATCATATATATATATATATATATATATATATATATATATATATAAGGTGGATTGATTATTGCGATTTCTTCTGATGAGTTAAGGGCATAATAGATTCACTAATTGATATAATAATTAAGTGATTGATTTTGCGCTACGAAACAGATACTGTCAAGAACTGTACAAATCAATTGATGTAAAGGAATAAAATATATAATTGTCAACATCATGTACTTTGGAATGTAAAGTTTTTGTCATTTATTCTATATATATGTATATATATATATATATATATATATATATATATATATATATATATATATATATATATATATATATAAGGCATTATGTCTCTTTGTCTGTTTATCTGTCTCCATATTTTCAAACCTTATATCTTCCGAAACTAAAAATCGCAGAGCGGCGCTAGCAGCCTCAAATGATTGGATTTTTTACAGCCCGTTCTTTTATGGGTCTTTAGCCGGTTAAAATTGTTTTTAAGGGGTCAAAAATGGGTCAAAATTGAAAAAAAAATCGTTATACATTTTTTACATTTATCTTAGTTTATTTTTAATTTTTAATAAGTTCATATGCGTGTCACATTGGTATAGTTGTAACGTCACCAGCTTTGAATGCTACAGTTTTGGCTTCGGTTTCTATTCTAGCTTTTGGCACCCGAATCTTTCTTCTTTTTTTCTTTTGAAATCATGACTCTAAAATGATATAAACTAAATATGAACAAATTGAAATATCATATTTAAGCGCATTTTACGACCGGGTAAAGCCGGACGACCCCACGCTACCACGTTAATATATATATATATATATATATATGTGTGTGTGTGTGTGTGTGTGTGTGTGTGTGTGTGTGTGTGTTGTGGTGGCAACCACTTATTTGCATATGCGAATAACATAACACTATAAATGACAAGCCTAGGTTGGCCTTGGTGTGTCTTACTCAAATGCCACCGGAAGTGACGCCGAAGAGCGTACATGTCCTCCCACCAAGACTCTCTGACTGGACACCGTCATTTGTACATATTGTAAATATACCTTTTCTTTAATACACTTATTATTGCGTTATCTTGTTGTTTGCGTCTTCATTGTATTTCCTTACTAATTATTGTTCAACCTTGCAACCACAACAGTGTGTGTGTGTGTGTGTGTGTGTGTGTGTGTGTGTGTGTGTGTGTGTGTGTGTGTGATATAAATTGAAAATAAGAATTATGTATATAAATGAATACGTTTAGAAGGCTAAAACAACACATTTTTATACAAACAAATTCATTTGCTTACATCAAATCAGATATATTTCAATGCTATACATCCTTGGGATATTAAAAAAAATTTAAACGACAATATAAAGATATATATACTAAAGCATATAAATTTAATCGTTGATTCAATAGGGAGATTACATCAATTAGGTGTGTGGGATAAATATGCTCTTTGTATCTAGGTGATTCGAAGCCTAATGCTTCTCATCAGAAGAGGAGAGAAGGTGTTAGGTAGCATATTACAGATGTGACGTCAAGCGATAACTACATTAGGGACGAAATAATGGGGTGTGAGAGAAAAAGAGTAAAACATTGTAAAAGAGGGGGAGGAATAATAAAAAAAATCGTGAAAAGGCATAGTTATGTAACATATGAAGAGAAATAAAAACAATTGTCATAAAGACTAATTTGAACATGAAAGTAGTAAAAAACATACCTGCTGTTATTAGGGTATTGCATATCAACACAAAATTCAGAGTAAATGAGGGATGTTCAATTTCCGTAATCCAGTTCACTAGGGGATTCAGAGAAGAAGGTAATGACAGGTAATGGAATGTTCAATTCCTTATATATTTGTTTGGGGCTCTAAAATGGGTCTGTTGTGTAATGTGTATATGAATATGTATATAACGACGTACATGCTGAATAGTTAGGTTTTATATTTTATCTGTATATTCATGTACGTGTAAATACGTGTATGTATATACGTCGTATCATTTAGTTGATCGTCTAGTGTGTATATTTTAACATTTATGCAACAGTTCTAACAGGAAACGATTGACGTGGACCTATCGAAACAGTTGTAGACAAACAGTTCTGTTTGACAGATGTAAATAACACAACACATACCTGAATTATATACCTGAATTATATACGAATATTTATTTTCATGATCCGGCCAGCATTTTCAGAGATTACACGTTTTTACATCTTGGCTGCCTTAAATGACGCCACTCCCTGCACTATGGAGAAACCCTTTTTGAGTCGTCTGTTCTCTTTGATATCCAGCTAAAATTCTCTAGAATCTCCCCAAATCTACATTTCGTCATGTGTCTCATTACGTGTCTCAGACCAACAGCTGATGTAACCCTAATCTAGTTATTTGTTTATGCAACCCAAAAATTATGTTTACATCTATTTTCTATATATCCATTCCTTTTGCGATATTTATCATATTATATGTGAATCATTTTTCCCAATTTAATTGTTTATTTTTCTAATAATAATAATTGATCCAGTGACCCACCGTCGCTCGAATCAACTAATAATAATAATAATAATAATAATAATAATAATAATAATAATAATAATAATAATAATAACGTTTTGACCATTGGCCCTGCTTGCCACAGTTAACACAAATACTACGCTATGATCACAGCCAAAAGGGTCAAAACATTACATATTGTGATGTTGGGGGTGTACAGAGGGCGTCCCCTACTCATCACAAAAGATGGTTAGAATTGCAAGTTGAGATCAAAGTGTGGTATAATTTGTCCAAATTTCTTAAGGCGTCCAGAGTGTTAGCGAGACTGACATTATATGTCTTATAGGCTTCGTTACTTTGACATAGACTTGCTAGATTGTGGGTTTAAAACGATTTTCATTGGTTGAAAATACTTTCTTGTGGAAACTAACTTGCCGTCTTTAGAAGTGAAGAGAAAGAAAGAAGGTAACTTATTCGAGGCATTTGCTTTTAAGCGTTCGTTGGAATCGTTTCGCGATGCAGTCACCACGGAAGTATTTAATAATTCGTAATTGTATTCTTAGTATTGTCTGAGGATTGGACCTTTAACTTCCAGAAGACTGTCACTTAGAACTATAGGAGGTAACGGTGGTCTAGTGGTTAATGATAAACACTGACGACCCGGATACTCAAGTTCGAATCCAGTTCGTTCCACAAAACTCACTTTTACTTAGGATGTTGGCAATCTTCTCGTGGTCCCTTCCGTAATCCCCAATACTTCTTTGAAAGAATTTTGCCTAGAAAAATATCGGTGAAAGCAACGCCAACAATAGACTCTTCGGATTCATACGATATGATGATGACTTAAAACTATCTATTACACTACGCTTCTGAAGAAGGTCACGGGTTACATCGACCGAAAACCGAAAAGTATTGAGAATAACATCCGAGATGAGAATAGTAGTCCGAATGAATAACACAAATTAATCTTTATCGTAAAAAAAGATTTAGATATTCATAAATTTCACTAGAATCTAAGAATTCAATTTAGATTCAAGAATTTGGATTCCTAATCTTAATACTTTAATGGTTTTATTTTATAGCACTCTGTCTGGATATTTCTTTTATTTACGTTTCCTTTTTTTTTCACCCGAGTTTCAGGATTCATTCGGGCCACATTTGCGAATCACTGACCCGAATAAACATTTCTCCAAATCAACTTAAAGCCGCGTTACCCTATAGAAGTATTTCCCAGGCGGCACGCAAACCCTTCCAAAACACTTTTTATAATGCCTACATAGATGTATATATTTGAAGTCATTTGCATGAACACAAAATGCCTACTGGAGAGAACTTAAATGCCTACTAGACACTGTTCCTGGGTGTTTTTTTGGGGGGTGGGGGGTTGTCATAACAACCTGGTATGAGGATAATTTTCTCTACAAGTAAATATTGTATAGCATTCGTGACTCTGTTAAGATCTCTTCGGTATGGCTAACCAACACTGGCTTTTTGCGGGGAATGGTGCACCTTCTTTAAATGATGTTATCTCACGTAAAAGTACAAATCTAGATACTCCACCAGATTAGATGAATTCTCATCCTGGAATCCCGTAACACCAAACGACGATGAGAAAAATATACTATAACATATTTAAATCATCAATTGTGGAGGAAAAAAATTATTTTCTTGACTATTTTTTGCTAAGTCAGTGTTTGAGACGTAAAGAAGAACTTAAATGGAATATTCCAATTGTTTTAAATGTAATAAATACATTGCGAAATTTTCTCATTTCAAAGTAACATCGATTGATAATAGTTTTAGAAATGAAAAGTTATTGATGTTCTCGTCTTTTTAATGATTCGGCAAGTGAAAATAGCATTGTTTATATATATATATATATATATATATATATATATATATATATATATATATATATATATATATATATAGTAGAAATGCTAATTAATAAGAACCCGAAGAAAGTGCTCAATACTGTTGTAGCGCAAATATGCGTTTTATCTTTTATTACCGTCTTTTTTTTCCTGTTTAGTTACATTATTGTTTCAGCTACGCGACCGCTTTTTGGCCGTTATGTAGCCTCCTCAGACTTTACAGAAATACCACCATAAACGAACTTTTCTGTAAAGTCTGAGGAGGCTACATAATGGCCAAAAAACGGTCGCGTAGCTGAAACAATAATGTAAACAGAAAAAAAACGGTAATAAAAAATAAAACGTATATATATATATATATATATATATATATATATATATATATATATATATATATATATATATATATATATATATATTTATATATAAGGTGGTGGTCACCAACAATGTGTATTTTTCAACATTATTTTATTATTCCGTGTTTTGGTTTTTCATTGAAAATTATGTGTAGATCATTGTAATAATGTTTTTAAATCATTGAAATCGTTTTTAACGCGTTTCAGACGTTCTGTGAAGCGTCCTCTTCAGAAAGTATTTAAAATGTTCAAGATGTGCTAAAAATGTAAAAAAAAGATTTTCGTAGTTCATTTGAAATGTTTCCGAGAAGTGGAAACATGTGTAAGCGATTCTACTTTTCATTCGTATGCCCAATTTTTATTACTGGTTCATTGGGCTGGACTGATGTCTTATGTTACTCTCTCTCTCCCTCTCTCTCTCTCTCTCTCTCTCTTTCTC
This sequence comes from Euprymna scolopes, assembly GCF_053919585.1. NCBI lineage: Eukaryota > Metazoa > Mollusca > Cephalopoda > Sepiida > Sepiolidae > Euprymna > Euprymna scolopes. Next base: position 112,481,307 of record NC_136491.1, read on the forward strand.
TCTCTCTCTGCTTGTGTGTCTATTTATCTTTCTTTGTTCTTTCTCATTTTTTTTTCCTTTTTTACTCTTACTTGAGTGGGAGTGAGGGGCCCATTGGTACTTGGTCAACTGGGTGCATAGGGTAGGATGTGTGTGTGTGTGTGTGTGTGTGTGTGTGTGTGTGTGTGTGTGCGCGCGTGTGTGTTTTCTTTTATTGGTTTGAAGAATTCTGTTTTATAGTATTATAAAGTTATTTGCTTCCCTATGAAGGTAACTGTGATCCAAGGTCGTTACTAATGTGTGTGTGTGTGTGTGTGTGTGTGTGTGTATGTGTGTGTGTGTGTGGTAGGAGGGGGGAAGCTCCTCTGAAATAAGGGTAGGGGTGTTTTCATTCAATTTTAATTTTGATATTATTTTTTGGATTCTTAGATTTTGGGATTGTGATTTTTCGTTTCAGTCTTAGACTGTTCAGGTATTCTTAATACTGTGTTTGTTTAGACAAAGAGGTATATTTATAAATATACGTAGAGGATTTTATAATGTTTCTATTTATTTGTCTCCCCATGTTGGTATGGCCAGACCCAGGATCGGTTCTTAGTGTGGGGAAGATCTCGTTCCACTGAGGAGAGGGGCCACTTGGAGGGGTATAGGTATGAGAGGAGGGATGATAGAAGGGATGATAGTTATCTCAGTGATTAATGATTTATCCTTCACTGACTGAGGGGAGAGCGAGGTGTTGGAACAGATATTATATTATGGTTCTAGGTGTTTCCTAGTGTTGGTTTCGAGGTTACGTAGAGTTGGTATCGTTAAATGTGTTGTATTAGAGACAGGAGTGTTATGTCTGTGTGTGGCTGTATGCGTGTGTGTGTGTGTGTGTGTGTTTTAATGTGTCGGTTCTGATTTATGTGTGAGTGTGTATATACATATGTACGTGCATGCGAGTGTGCTTTGCATTTCATGTTTTTGTATGTTGATATTAAGCTCTGTTTAGTTCGGGAGTGAATCTTGTTATGAAATATTTTCCTGTGTAAGTGAATAAAAATAATTGTCTGTTTAGAAGATTGGTATTATTTTGAAGCTATTTCCACTGCATGTGTGTACGTGTTTTAAACATAGAGGTGTCTGTTATCTGCAATGTTGATGTTGCTCTTATGTAAGGCCACTCAATTGCTGAAATTTTTGGTGGCGCCTATGTAGGATTTGTTGCATGCTGTGAATCTTAGTGCATATACTACTTTTTGGAGGTGCAATTTAGATCCTGCTTTATTTTGAATGTTTGTGTTGGGTTTATATATATATATATATATATATATATATATATATATATATATATATGTGTGTGTGTGTGTGTGTGTATGTGTATAAGTAAACATTTAAAAAAAATAAACCAAATACAAACATAAAATCAATAAATATTTATGATTTCATTACTACTATATCAGTGATGGGAAGATTTCAATATTATTGCCAAGTTCGCCACAGTTACCGATCCCGTACTAAATTCCCGATTCTGATACAAGTACCGATTCCGATTCTTTATAAATCTCTTAATTTCTAACAATTTAACAAAAAGTTGATATTTGTTCACGATTACTGTAAAAAAAACAACCTTAAATGTGCAGATATTTTCTCGAGCGTCAAAATATATTTGTTGGGGATTACCTATCGATTATAGTTTTGCTGGTAGTTTAAAATCAATAAATATTTATTATTTAATTACTACTATAAGACATAGAAAATTTTGCTTTAAACAGAATCACATAAAAAGCCAAGTAAAAAAATCGTTTTTGGCATCGGAATATAAGCACAAATATTTTCCGATTTCGATACCGATTCCGATACCCCTAATTTTATATAATATATATTCCCCTCTAGACCAAAAATACCGTAGGTTTGCAACAACAAATGCCGCATACAAATTTATTATGTCTAGACTATTAGCTACTATCTTTTGTGCCTTTAGAACGACATTTTAGACTCATTTGGTCGTTATAATAAAATCATACATTTCATCCTAGGAGCAACACCGTCACAATCGCAACATTTTTAGAGGAAGTAGTTTCTATTTTCCCCCTAAATATTAAGTCCTCCTATCGCCCCCAGTCAAGACCAGGGAAGAAATATACACATTCTACAGATATTTCGCTTGCACCCTTCATAACTGGATCATAAACTCATAGACATAACATTATCTTTCCATTTCCCGATTCAAAAAAAAAAATTCTTCCTTCTCAAATTCCACCCATTCTCATTGGCTGAGAGCTGAGAATTTGATTATTCCGGAATCTACCTCTTAATACATAAACGAACGTTCCAGAACTTCTCAAATATAGTAGCACTCTCTACAAGAGGCTATCGTTTTACAAAAAATAAACCAAATACAAACATAATAATCGCTTGTAAACAGAAAATTAAGTACTGATAACCTTACACTTATCTATGCACACATTAACAACAGGCCACTATCTCCCAAACAAAAACAAACCCTGAAAAAATATGTACAGTACCATTGTTTATCTTTTTCGGAGCGGCTTAGCGAACCTTACACGATGCTATTTGTTGTTTCTTTTACTTGTTTTATAACGGGGCGTTTTTTAAAATCTTTTAAATACTTTTTTACATTTAATTTTAATGTGGGCGATTTAAATTACTTACATATTTTTCTACGATTAGCTACATTTCAATTAATGGTAATAATACAAGATAAATAATTCTTGTGTTGTTTTGATCGAGTTAATTTAGCAGAAATAACTTTAAAAATTAGATTTAATAATATCTCTTGACTGGTTCCAGTAAACAACAATACATATTAAAAATATTAAGTAGAAGAAAAATTGATGGAAGGTTGAATATTTATTTACGTAAATGAATATATGTTTATATTGAAAGTAAATTTTTCTTGTAGGTGATTTTAGTTTCGTAAATTGTTCTTTAAGAGCTTTCAATAGGCTACTGAATCTAATTAAATCTTATGCTGTTTTTTATTATATTATTTACAGATGCTAAAATGTGACTGACCAACTATATGGATTAAGGCAAGCCCGTTCCACAGCAGACATCCTAACTGTAATCTCTGAACGTATATACCATTCACTGGACAAAGCGGGGGAGGGTAGAGCGGTAGGTCTAGATATATCTAAGGTTTTTGACAGGGTATGGCATGAGGGTCTCTCAGGAAAATTAGATCATACGGTATCACTGGAAGAATACTTAACATAATTAAATCCTTCTTAGATAAGAGAAAAATGCCAGGTTGTCCTCGACGGTCGCACATAAACAATATGATATAAATGCCTCAAGGATCTATCCTTGGACCTCTATTATTCCTAATATTCATAAATGACCTTCCCGACGAAATTGCCTCTGAGATGGGTATATATATATATACTGATGACACCACACTCTATAACAGGCACGACCGGAAAACAAATGGACACATATCTAAAGAAATGACAGGAACAATAGAGGATGACCTCCAATCTGTAGTGGAATGGGGACAAAAATGGATGGTCACATTCAATGTTGCCAAGACTAAACTTGTTTCCTTCAATAATTACAAGAAATCTTCTCTACCACCAATAGCAATGGCCCAAAACTCTTTATCTGAAAATACATCTTTTAAACTCCTTGGCCTAACGTTCACAGGAAACATGTGTTGGAACAATTATATTGAAAGCATTGCCAGGACCGCTGCGAAGAAGGTAGGCTCTCTCTACGATGCTAGAAAACTACTAACACCTGAAAGTATCATGTACCTCTATAAGGCCACCATTCGCCCATGTATGGAGTATTGTTATCATATTTGGGTTGGTGCATCTGTTACTAATCTCTCGCTCCTAGACAAGGTTCAAAAGAGAGTCGTCAATCTGATAGGCCCTGAACTGGAATCTAAGCTTCAGCCTCTGTCCCATCGACGAAATGTTGCATCCCTCTGCCTGTTCTACAAGTATTTTAATCGTGAATGCTCTGACGAATTGCAAGCACTTGTGCCCCCATGACGTAAACGCCCTCGACAAACCCGACAGGCAGGTAAATCCCACCCCCACACAGTAGAGATCCCTAGATGTAAAAGAGCCTTCTACTCCAGTAGTTTCTTTCTCAGAACCGCTAGACTTTGGAATTCCATTCCAGGTCCCTGCTTCTCCAACTGTACTGACATGCAGAAGTTCAAGTGTAACGTGAACCATCATCTTGCTGCACAACACCCTACATAGTACCCCAGTAGCTGTTGCCCCTAATAGTAGCCCCCTACACCAAAGTGGCAATGTGCCTTGTTTGGTGTGAAAATGTAATTAAAAAAAATTAAGAAATAATATCTCACAAGATTTTATTTGAGTTCTTAATTTTAATTTTAACCTTAATAGGAAATTTATTTTTATCAACATTTGTTTCTCACCATTATTTTTAAATTCCAAGGAAAAAATATTTTCTGATGAATATAATTTTGCATTTGATTAGATTAGTTGTTTGATGAGCTTCCGCTATTCCACGAAACACGTGTAAGATAAGACGTACTTAATGAAAAATATGAATAAAATATTATTAATAAGAATCTTCTAGCTTGGGAATGTTTACTAACGAGGTATATATATATATATATATATATATATATATATATATATATATATATATATATATATATATATATATATATATATGAATAAAATGTACGGGAATTTCTCGAGAGCTCTTGCGGCTATCGGATTTATCCATATTTATCCATAATTACAACTCCTGTTCCTTTGTCTGGTTTACACATATATATGTCAGCATTTGATTTCAACGCTTTGATAGTTTTTAATTGCGTTTTATTTCAAACAAAGTCGCTGCGATCAACAGGAGTGTTGCTATATCGGTGAGCTAAGTCAACCAAACTTGATTTTATCCCAAAAATGTCCTTCAGGGAATAGGGAGTATTATGTTTAAGTTGAGAAAACAAAACTTCAAAAGAAGAGAATGTTCTGTCTTTATTTATACCAATAGAGGGAATACAGAAATCTAATCCCTTAGATAAAACTCGATTTTCGATGCCTGTAAGAACAGTTTTCGAAAAATTAAAAATATATTTGCTTCCGTTATTAGGCTCACAGCCATATCTTCTTCGAACTAGAAGAGCAAGTTGTTTATTATTATCACTGGAAGCATGTTGCTTAGCATATTCATCACCGATAGATAAATACTTGCAAAAACGAAAAAAGTCAAAAAAAAAAAAAGGACAAGAAATCCTTCACTACGGACCAGAGATGATGACGGGTACTAATATAAAATTCCAGCTTCTCCGTCATCTTATAAATATCATCTCGTATAAATGCACGCTCCATAGATAAGCTGGGTTTAACTTTATGTGTTCTTTCGATGTCTCTTGTCTTTTTACTAACGTACCGTTAGATGAGACTATATATATTTGTACTGACGCGCTTTATGGTGGTCGTCTGACTTCTCCACGCTTTTCCAAACAGATATTTACTGAACTAATTTTAATGTGCACCAAATCAGTGGTGTTTAGTTTTGGTGACATTATGTATTGTCAGCTCGATGGGGTTTCAATGGGGAGTCCATTGGCCCCAACTTTAGTTGATATTTTTGTCGGTTATTACGAATCCGTTATGTTTAGGTCTGCAACAAAACCCACCACATATTTCAGATATGTTTACGACACTTTTGCTATGTTTTCATCGCAAAGTGAAGCGTTATATATATTTTTTAAATAGGTTGAATTCCTTGAATGGGGCTCTTAAGTTCACTATGGAAAGTTAGAAGGACAATTCTATTCCCTTCTTGGATGATCTTGTTGAACGTTCAAGAGGGGGCTTTCTTACTACCATTTATAGGAAGCCCACTTTTACTGGCTTATATGTGAACTGGTCGTCCTTTGTACCCAAATCACAGGTCGTCTTAATTAATACGCTGGTACATAGAGCTCTCATGATATGGTTACCTAATAGATTAAATTCCGAACTTGATTAAATCAGAAAAATATTTATCAATAATGGTTATCTCTTAGACATTATTGAAGACTACATTGACAAGAAGGTTGATGATTTCAAATCCCCTAAAAAGTTTGGGCCTGCAAAGTACCCGGTTTATTTAAAATTACCGTGGATTGGGGACAAGAGTATTAAATTATCTAAGCAGATTGTTAGAAGTGTTTATAAGTGCTTCTACTCTGTTTCCTTGCGTTTGGTATACACTACGAGACCTGCTTTTCCTTCTTTTCGCAAAGATAGTTTTCCTTACACCCAAATTAGTAATATGGTTTATCAATTTAAATGCCAATGCGATGCTGGTTATGTTGGGCGAACATCTTTGCATTTGCGAACTCGTATAAACCAGCACACTCCATCTAAAATAAGACAGGGGAGGGTAGGTTCTGGTAGTCTCACTTCTTTTGTAGCCTTGGAATCTGCTATTGTCCAGCATTTGGTTGACAATTCATGCTCTGCCGATAAATATAAAATAGAGTGGTTCGAGGTGCTACACAGAACAGACTTCAAAAATCATTTAAAGATTTTGGAGTCTGTCTCTATTGCGGTTCGAAAACATTCTTTATGCTGGCAAAAGGAGATAACGAAAACGTTATTTCTCTTTGGGGAACTTTGACTCGTTTTTTCCCCGTTACCCCCCCCCTCTTTCCTCTCGCTGTGCCAAGGTTTAGTTTTAATCGCTTTTAAACGCAATTTCAGATTAAATCTTTCTTTTAATCGTTTTTTTTTCTTATTTCTGGCACATTCAAATTCCCCTGTAGTGCTCTTTAATTTCGGCAGTAATATTGTTTTTGTATGCTATCAATTTCTCCTGACGAGATGATAGCCGAAAGAGCTCTCGAGAAATTCCCGTACATTTTATTCAAATCCTTATATAAATTTTGTACCTCTATATGATGTTTATAGAAAGGATGAAACACTAGTGTCTGTAGGTATTTGAAAATTATTATAGCAATAATTATGTCAGCCCCTTTAAGAACTCGGTTCTTATTGTTGGGCACTTTACAGTTGAAATTAAAGTCGGTCACTTAAGCTCGAGTGCACAGATCATGATTTTATAATCATTAAATCACAACGGACGGATGTCTCGACATTTAAAAACAAATGTTTAAATTTCAACGATATTTCTCGCAGTTAAAGTTGGTCATGTGGTTTGTTCCCTGCTAATGGAGTCAGAGGTGGCTTTGTGGTCGGGTTCGAATCTCCTGACCGGCTGTAATCGTGATACCCCATACTGTTGATTCCCGAAAGGATGAAACACTAGTGTCGGTAAGTATTTAAAAATTAATATTGTATTAATTATATATATACTAGACTTTTTAGCTCGTTACAAACATATTATTGTTATGGCCCGTTAACTTAGAATGGGTGCTTTACGCCAAAATTGTGTTTGAATATAGTTTAATTTGTGCTCATTTTTTCATTAAATACGAATGATATTAATTCCTATTGATCCGACACCAAAATACTTAATTCATTGCAACTCATCATAACAAAGGTCCATGCAAAATTCCAGCCAGATCGGCCCAGCAGTTTCAGGAAAAACTTTTACTGCAAATATTGTATTGTGGCGACTAATCCCTCTCAGTCTCTATTAATTACTAACTGTACAGCGATTAGATAGAATGATACTTTGTTCGTAGCACCTAATTATAATAAAGCTGCATCTGTTCTTCAGATGCTACACTTCAATTTCTTGTTCTCTATTAGTGGAGGAGAAATCCTTAACGACTGAGACAATTTTTATTTTTTGTTCCTTTTCTCCACATTAAAAAACGACCCTGGTGTCTAACTCTGTCCCGTGGGGAGGCATTGTAAATAGGAATGAAGCTGCATACAAATTTCATCCAGATTAGATCAGTAGTTTCCGAGAAAAAAATTAAACGGACAGAACGTTACACACACACACACACACACACACACACACACACACACACACACACACACACATATATATATATATATATATATATATATATATATATATATATATATATACTGGCAACCATTGTCATCGAAATAGGTGAAATCACCCAAATCAATTGATTGTCTGCTCTAGTCGGAGACCCATCGCGGTGCACTGGAAGTAGGCTTTACATACCTTTTCTCAGTGACTTAGTCCACAATACATTGTTGTCTACATTGTATTGTAGAGAATATACTGCTGATTTTATAAAATTATTTTTATTTAATGGCTTGACTTAAAGTATTAAATGCAAAAGTCATGTATCATGCTTCAATTGTGCTCTAAACAGAAACATTCATTTCGAACGTGCCCTTATCACATCAAAGAAGCTACTGTTGATTTTATTTGCTGAGCTTTTTTACTTGCGCAGTGATAAAACTTCTTTAATGAACCTGTGATATTAGGCTGTATAAGAGTGTTAATTTTGGTCACAATCGGGCTGTTCCTTCTTCAATCGGATTATTTCGATTATCGATTTTCGATACTTATCGACGCATTTCAATAGAAACGTTTTCCGAGAACACTTCCAGATTACATAAAGTACATCTGTGTGTAATTTCAAAACAATCAGCCTCACCGTTTTGGATTCCACAGGGAACGAACCCACAGACACATGCACACAGGCACAGGCACACAGACAAAGTGCCTTATATATATATATATATATATATATATATATATATATATATATATATATATATATGTATATATATATATGTATATATATTGCTCTTCTTCAATACCTGTAACAGTCCTCTCTTACTCCCCCCTCGTCATACACTTACTTGCGATAATACCAAACTTAATCTCTATCTGCAATTGTATATTGGCTAAAATAAACCGCGACCAACAATTTCTGATTAACAAGGAGGGAGCCAGAGAGAATTACTCCCACATCCATTTAACTTAGGCGTGTGAATCTGTGTACGCGTATTTTTGTACGTACAAATATTCACACAAATACGAATAGCAAACAGAAATGTATCTGTAATTATATGGGAAAATGTCGCCGAATGTCGATGGTTTTTGGACATTGTCCTAATTGCGTATAATGTTCGGATATGTCTTTCTTTCTTCTTCTTCTTCTTCTTCTTCTTCTTCTTCTTCTTCTTCTTCTTCTTCTTCTTCTTCTTCTCTCTCTCTCTCTCTCTCTCTCTCTCTCTCTCTCTCTCTCTCTCTCTAAATGCTTGTACAGTCTTCGGCAATATCCTAATTGCCTAGTGTAAATGACAATCTGCCCATTACTTATAATGTTAAGCCTTTGTCTTGGTTAATTATACTGGTTAAACATCGTATCGTTACGAGCAATATAAAGATAGCGTTGTCACAATTGAAATAGGTGGGAACTATTACCGTGTTGTTTATAAGCTAATGGCTTTCTTTCTTTCTTTCTTTTTCTGTTTTAGGTCATATCAACCCTTTTTGGATCATTTAATGTAAATGTATATTGCATGCGATTCGCTGTGTTAATTAAACACAGTTTGCAAGTCTACTCATAAGCTCAAAATAAATTAAAATGTTACTATTTACTTGACATCCAGATCTAGTTTATTAATTCATTATAATACTCCTTATTCTTATTGAATATATTCTCATTTTGTGATATCTGAGATATTCTTTTTGATATACTGCGGATGATTGCTTTTTTCATATTCTCATGATGATTAGATTTATAGTCTATATAGAATAGTGTTTTGTTCGGTTTGTGAAACGGTTTATAAGTATTGTCGTTGAGATTTCGAGTTATACCCAAAACTTTCACTTCTTTGCAATTGCAGTCTAGTGTTATTAGTGTCTTAAGCTCCTTAAAGAACAGTTTCATTTTCTTTCTAGTTTTTGCTATTATTCGATCGCTTGCATTAACAAAAAATAATGCATCATCCCTATATAGCCCCCCATTTAAGCCCGGTATTTTTATTCATCTCCTTTAATATGTATAGACCTATTAGGTAAGTTACACAGAGTCCGAGGGACCCATCGTAACATCAAAATGGTTTTCTTTCTTTCCTAGGTTCGATCCTCGGCTTGGGAGAGGTGTTAGTCTAGCGGCACTGATGAGTTGTGATACAACGAAACAGGTCTGTATGTCGATGACTAAAATATATTTTATAAAGCTCCCCTCTTTGGTAGAGCACTCTTGTAAATTATCTTACTCGCTACTTAATTTAGCTGAAATAATGCGAAGCTCGCGATTTGTTTACAAACAAACGTTTGAGCCCTCTACGAGTAGCAGACGAATGTTTATTTAAATAATCGTTCTGACAAGTTAATTTCGGCCACCGATTCCGTAGTCAAGGGGATAGGACTGCCGACTGTCATCACGACGGTTCTAGGTTCGATCCTCGGCTTGGGAGAGGTGTTAGTCTAGCGGCACTGATGAGTTGTGATACAACGAAACAGGTCTGTATGTCGATGACTAAAATATATTTTATAAAGCTCCCCTCTTTGGTAGAGCACTCTTGTAAATTATCTTACTCGCTACTTAATTTAGCTGAAATAATGCGAAGCTCGCGATTTGTTTACAAACAAACGTTTGAGCCCTCTACGAGTAGCAGACGAATGTTTATTTAAATAATCGTTCTGACAAGTTAATTTCGGCCACCGATTCCGTAGTCAAGGGGATAGGACTGCCGACTGTCATCACGACGGTTCTAGGTTCGATCCTCGGCTTGGGAGAGGTGTTAGTCTAGCGGCACTGATGAGTTGTGATACAACGAAACAGGTCTGTATGTCGATGACTAAAATATATTTTATATATATATATATATATATATATATATATATATATATATATATATACTAGCGAGGGGTACCCGGCGTTGCCCGGGTGTGTGGAGGTGTGTGTGGAAACGCCGGGGGAGGGGTAAAAAAGTAAGTATGAGGATCGAACCCGAACCATTGAGGCAAAGTTGTAAATTAAGGTGTGAAAAAAAAGTGCGACGTTAACCATTGCCCCACCGCGAGATGCTAACGGAAACACGTTTGAATTTATTTAATTACTTGGATTTGGCAGGTGCCCGTTTTAATGAGTTAATGAGGTCAAGTTTGACTGCGGGATAGTATTTCATTTATTGCTGAACGCTTCCCCCCCCCCCCAAGATGTTATAGGAAAAAGACTAACCCACATGCGGCGAGCGACAAATGTTGAATATTTATCTTTCCGAAGTCGAGCAAATTAAATAGACAGGCGAGCTTCGTTGTTAACTGCGAGATATAACGATTTATATGTGATATAAAAAGTTTTAAAAAGTTGTGAACCGACCGACCGCTTCTCTGAAAAAAAGCCTTTTGTAGACATACAGAAAAAGCGAACACACATACAAACATACATACATTTTCGCTTTTATATATATATATATATATATATATATATATATATATATATATATATATATATATATATATATATATATATATCATAAAGCTGAACGTGTGTGTGTGTCTGGTCACGAATAGGCTCCTATATGGTTGAATATTTTAAAAAAACTGATTACATATAATGATAGAAGATGTATCAAGGATCAAGAATGGTTATTTTTGCTCTGGCAGAACGGTGGTTCATAGAAATTGTGGGGTCAGTGTTCGCGCCTGGCCCCCAAAATATGGAAATAAGAAAATGAAAAAAAAAACTTTTACAAGGGTTTTTGATATAGATAAGAATACTTTGATAAGTATGTTTTAACTTAAATAGGGATCGTATAATAAAACTGTGGGGTCTGCGTTCGCGGCTGTACTCCATGGAAATATGGCACAAACTTTAACAAAGACTTTTCATATCTATTTGCGTAAGTTGATAATTATGTTTCAGTTTGAAGAAATATGGTATAATAAAATTATTGGGTGTTCGTTCGCGCCTGACCGCCATAAACCATGGGGTCAACCATATAAGAGCCAATTCGTGACCAGACACACACACAGACGTTCAGCTTTATGCTATATATATATATATATATATATATATATATATATATATATATATATATATATATATAAGAGGAAAAATGTTTTGTGTAGAAGCTTATTTTATCAATAAATCCTCCACATCAGTGCAAGCCACATTTTGAAAAAAATCAATAAATTTATACGGATTCAGAAGTGTGTTGTTTTAGAGGCAGCGAACTTTACGTACCCGCTGGCCAGTTGACAGGTCAATTTCGTGAAAATATTCATCCACCAAATGTTTCTCTCAGTGAATTGATCGTATCATTTGCAATTTGCAAATGCTGCTCGAGTGTCACATGAATTACCCAACCAAGCTGAACTCAAAATAATTGATAATTGTCAGATCTGCAATTAAAAAAATAGAGTTGCCAATTTAAAGTTCGCAACCTCTAAAAAAAAAAAAACACGCTAATATGTGTGCGTGCTTGCACGCAGGCGCGTGCGTGTGTGTGAACGCAGAAATTACTTATGGTATAACCGCTGGCAGTAGGTCAAATATGTGCGTGATACTGGGCAGAGAAACGAACTCAGAAAACAGTAAGTTTCATTGTAACAATGCTGACAATATCTTTTATAATCCCTCGGGTTAGGGTTAGGGTTAGGGTTAGGGTTAGTCTCTCGCACACAATATTCAAGTTGAGTTTACTTGCCCAGAAGCCCACGTTTTTCGAATAAACCAGTAAAACATGAAAAAAGAATAAAAATAAAAACAATCCATGTTTGTTTTATTTTATTTTATTTTACTTATTTATTTTTATATACAACTTAAACATAAGTAAAGAAAGAAGTTGTAGAAAACGACAGAATGACTTTTCTCTTTCTTATTTTATTTTTCCTATTTTGTTCTAGCTATCGGATGTCAGACATTCGTCCGCTATCTTATACATTTCAACCGAGAGATCTTTTAAAGATCCCGCAAGAACGTATTTTATTTTATTCAAACTCAACCAGCGGTTCTAAGGAACAAAAATCATAACGTGAATCCCACGTGACCTAATGCACCGTTCCGAGATTTTATAAAACTACCGTAAAAACAACAAACGGACCTCTACTTTCAGATTATCTGCTCCAACAACAACAACATGGCAAAAAAAAAGAAAAAAAAGACATACTGAAGATGAGGCTTTGCTTCGAAATATATTTATGAATTTCAATATAAATTTCAAACAAAATAAATGTCTGTTTATTTTGTAATAATGCGTTGTTTTGGCTTCAAACGTATCTAATACGTATTTTATTATATATCTATCTATCTATATATATATATATGTATATATATATATAAATTTATATATAGATATATAAATAAAAAATATATATATCTAAATAAATGAATAAGTTTATATATATAAATAAATAAGTAAATTTATATATATATTTAAATAAATAAATTTAAATAAATAAATTTATATATATATATATATATATATATATATATATATATATATATATAACAAAATATGTTAAAAACATTTAACCACAACTGGTTTTAAAATAGGTAAAATCACTAGATATCTAAGTTTCCCGCTAAAAAAAGCAAACAAAAAGGAAGGGTTGAACCGAAAGTCAACTGAGCCTTTGTCCTGGCTGATTAGAAATGGAAAGGTTGACACTAGGAAGCTGATTGGCTTACACTCAATAGAATGTGCGTATATAAAAACGCGAGAAAACCACAAGTCTTCGCATAAGCCTGACGAATCCTAGCGTTGATGAAACGCGGAATATTCTGTGTAGCTTAACTGCCATATATAGTGTTATAACTTACAACATATATACATATATATATATATATATATATGCGTTTTATTTTTATTACCGTAGCTTTCTGTTAAGTTACATTATTGCTTCAGCTACCCGTCCGTTTTTTTTTTGTTGTTTTTTTTGCCTTCTGTAGCTTCCTAAGACTTTTACAGAAACCCCAGTTTTCTGTAAAAGTCTGAGGAAGCTACAGAGGGCAAAAAAAAAAAACGGCCGGGTTGCTGAATCAATATTGTAATTTAACAAAAAGATACGGTAACAAAAAATAAAACGCATATTTGCTCTACAATAGTATTGAGCACTCCCTTCAGTTTTTATCAATTACCATTTCCACTATATATATATATATATATATATATATATATATATATACATATATATATATATATTCATATCTATGAATACATATATATATGTCTTTTTATATATATATTTAAATATATATTTATATATATATATATTTATATATATGTATTTATGTATATTTCTATATATTTATATATATGTGTATATATATTTATATATATATTTATACATATGTATATATATATTTATATATATATATTCATATATATTTATATTCATATTTATATACATGTATATATATATTTATATACATGTATGTATATATTTATATATATATATGTATATATTTATATATCTATTTATATATATTTATATATATATTTATATATATATGTATATATATGTATGTATATATTAATATATATTTATATATATGTATATATATATTTATATATATGTATGTATATATTATATGTATATTTATATATGCATATATATTATATATATGTATGTATATATTTATATATATATTCATATATATGTATATATGTATGTATGAATGTATGTATGTATGTATGTATATATTTATATATATATTCATATATATGAATATATATACATATTATATATGTATGTATATATTTATATATATATCTATATATTTACATATATACATTTATATATGTATATATTTATATACATGTATATATATATTTATATATACATTTATATATATATTCATATATATATTTATGCATATATATATTTATATATGTATATATATTTATATATGTATATATTTATTTATATATGTATATATATTTACATATATATTTATATATATATATATATATATATTTATATATATATATATATATATATATATATATATATATATTTATATATATTAGGGACAATTAGGGATTAGATTAGGGACAAACAAATTTAACTTGCCTCCTCCCTTGAGGCTCTCATTCACAAATATCCGTGGGCTTAGAACTAACTTAGCTGATGTTGAAGCATTTCTCTTAACAAATACCCCGGATATCTTAGCACTAAGTGAGACTAACCTACACTCCTCCATTCCCTCTAACCACTTTAACATGCCTGGATATCTCCCACTCTGCCGTAAGGACTCTGACAGACATATGCACGGACTTGGAGTTTACATTCGTAATACCCTTCCCTTGACTAGAGAAACAAACCTAGAAACAGATGATCAAGCCTTTATGTGCTTTAGACTAAACATGCAACACAATATTAGCTACTATTATTTTCTCTACCGCTCTCCCTCGACTCAGGACTGCTCCATAATAAACAAAGTATCTGACAGCATAGACACGGCACTGTCCCTCGACACTAGCGCACAAATACATGTATTTGGTGACTTTAATGTCCACCACAAAAACTGGCTTGAATTCTCTACTCACACAGATGCAGCGGGCAGCACAGCCCATAGCTTCGCTATATCTCACTCCCTATCACAAATTGTTACGTTTCCAACCCGTTTCCCTGACCAGGAAGAACAACACGCATCACTTCTAGATCTGTTTTTGTACCACAGTTCCCGATGACTGCATAACGAAGGCCCACAGCCCACTTGGGAACGCTGATCATGCAGTGATAATGGTTGAAATCGCCCTAAACTCTAGACCCCAAACTGAAGAGCCAGTGCTCAAAACAACGAGATATTATAATAAGGCTGACTGGGAAGCCATCAGGGAACTAATTAGAGATGCTCCATGGAAAAATATTTTCTCTCTCCCTGCTGAACAATGTGCAAACGAGACAACTGACTGGTTCAAAACTGCAATCGAAGCGCATGTTCCCATGCGGAAATTTTATAGTAAGCCCTACTCTCCCCAATGGTTTACGTCGACTTGTGCAACTGCCATTGCTCAAAAGCAGCATGCATACCGTAGGTTTAACCGACATCAGTCTAGTTCAAACAGACTGAAGTATATAGAAGCTAGAAATAACGTTAAGAAAGAAATAGCGACAGCTAAGAGAGAATTTACGGAAATCACTAAAAAGCGCATCGAAGCACAAAAACTAGGAACTCGAGACTTCTGGAAAATCTACAACAGTGTAGTAAATAATGGGCAATCAACAATTCCCCCACTAACCAACAATCACGAGGTTGTCTCCTCAGCAACTGACAAGGCTAACATGCTTGCCAGTCGGTTTGCCTCAAACTCCACACTGGACCCTTCCAACCACCCCCTACCTGACTTTCCTATGCGGACAGACGCCACACTAGACGATCTGAAAACCACCTCTGCTCAGGTGCATGCTATCATAAAAAAACCTTGACACCTCAAAAGCATGTGGACCCGATCTTATCCCAGCTGTGCTATTAAAAAAGTGCTCAGCCGAAGTAGCTCCAGTTCTCTCCAAACTCTACAACAAATGCCTTAATGAAGCTTGCTTTCCGGGCTGTTGGAAAACTGCTTCTGTTGTACCAGTATTCAAGAATTCTGGCGAAAGGACAGACCCATCAAATTATCGCCCCATTAGCCTCCTCCCACTTTTTGCCAAAATATTTGAGACCATAATAAACCATGCTCTAGTCCATCATCTTACAGATGCTAAACTACTGACTGACAAACAATATGGATTTAGACAAGCCCGTTCCACAGCAGACATCCTAACTGTGATCTCTGAACGTATATACCATTCACTGGGCAAAGCGGGGGAGGGCAGAGTGGTAGCTCTAGATATATCTAAGGCTTTTGACAGGGTATGGCATGAGGGTCTCCTCAGTAAAATCAGATCATACGGTATCACTGGTAGAATACTTAACATAATGAAATCCTTCTTAGATAAGAGAAAAATCCAGGTTGTCCTCGACGGTCGTACATCTAAACAATATGATATAAATGCGGGGGTGCCCCAGGGTTCTATCCTTGGACCTCTATTGTTCCTGATATTCATAAATGACCTCCCCGACAAAATTGCCTCTGAGATGGGTGTATATGCTGATGACACTACACTCTATGGCAGGCACGACAGGAAGACGAATGAACACATTTCTAAAGAAATGGCAGAAACACTAGAGGAAGACCTCCAATCTGTAGTGGAATGGGGACAAAAGCTGTTGGTCGCGTTCAATGCTGCCAAGACTAAACTAGTTTCATTCAATAATTACAAGAAACCCTCTCTACCACCCATAGCAATGGCCAACGACTCTTTATCTGAGAGTCCATCTTTCAAACTCCTTGGCCTAACGTTCACAGGAAACATGAGTTGGAACAATTACATTGATGGCATTGCCAGGGCCGCTGCAAGAAAGGTGGGCTCTCTCTACCGTGCTAGAAAACTACTAACACCCGAAAGTATCCTGTACCTCTATAAGGCCACCATTCGCCCATGTATGGAGTACTGCTGCCACATCTGGGCTGGTGCATCTGCTACTAGTCTCTCGCTCCTTGACAAGGTTCAAAAGAGAGTCGCAAACCTGATAGGCCCTTAACTGGCATCTAAGATTCAGCCTCTGTCCCATCGACGAAATGTTGCATCCCTCTGCCTTTTCTACAAGTATTTTAGTGGTGAATGCTCTGACGAACTGCAATCACTTGTGCCCCCACGACGTGAGCACCCTCGACAAACCCGACAGGCTGCTAAATCCCACCCCCACACTGTAGAGATCCCTAGATGTAAAAGATCTTTTTACTCCAATAGTTTCTTCCCCAAAACCGCTAGACTCTGGAATTCCATTCCAGGTCCCTGCTTCCCCAACAGTACTGACGTGCAGAAGTTCAAGAGTAACGTGAACCGACACCTTGCTGCCCAAATCCCTACATAGTACCCCAGTAGTGTTGCCCCTGATAGTAGCCCCCTACACCAAAGTGGCAATTTGCCTTGTTTGGGGTGAAAAAAAAAATATATATGTATATATCTTATATATATTTATATATTCATATATATATATATATATATATATATATATATATATATATATATATATTCATATACATGTTTATGTATATATATATATATATTTATATACATGTTTATATATATATATATATATGTTTACATATTTTTATGCATACATTTTTATATATACATTTATATATTTATTTATATATATATATATATTGTATATATGTATTTATATATATATATTTATATATGTTTATATTATATTTTTATAAATATATTAATTTATATATTTATATATATTTATATGTATATATATATTTATATATATGTATATATATTTATATATATGTATGTATATATTTATATATATGTATATATTTATATATCTATTTATATATATGTATATATGTATATTTATATATATATTTATACATATGTATGTATATATTTATATATATATTTATATATATGTATATATATTATACATATGTATGTATATATTTATATATACATTTATATATATATGTATATATATTATATACATGTATGTATATATTAATATATATATTTATATATATGTATATATATATTATATATGTATGTATATATGTATATATATATTCATATATTTACATATATATTTATATATATGTATATATATATTTATATATATACATTTATATACATATATTTATATATGTATAGATATGTATATCTATTTATATATGTATATTTTTATTTATATATGTATATATATTTATATATATATTTATATATATATATATATTCATATATGTATATTTATATAGTTTTATATATTTTTATATATACTTATATATATGTTTATGTATTTATATATATATTTATATACATGTTTATATATTTATATGTATATATATGTTTATATAAATAAATATATATATGTATTTCTATGCATGCATGTTTATATATATATTTATTTATATATATTTATATGTATATATATCTTATATATATATGTATTTATATGTATGTATTTATATATATTTATATGTATATATTATATTTTTGTATTTATATTAATTAATATATTTTATATATATTTATATATATATATTTATATATGTATATATATATTTATACAGCCACTCTGATGATCGTAGACGACGAAACACGCGTCAGTGGATAATTAGATTTTAAAAATAATATATATATGTAAATATATATTTACATATATATGTATATATATCTGTATGTATATTTATGTATACATATTTATATAGTTAAATATATTTTTTATATATGTATATATTCATATATATGTATAAATATATTTGTATATATATGTATAAATATATTATATATATATTCATATAAGGTTTGTGTGTGTGTGTGTGTGTGTGTGTGTGTGGACACGAATAGGCTCCTATATGGTTAACTATTTTAAAAAACTGATTATATATAATGATAGAAGATGTATCGAGACACAGGAATGGGTATGTTTGATCTGGCAGAGAAGTGGTTCATTAAAATTGTGGGGTCTTCGTTCGCTTATCTGTCCACAAAGCATGGAAATATAAAAATTGAAAATTAAGAAAAAAAGTTTACAAATATTTTTGATTTAGATGTACATAAGAATACTTTGATAAGTATGTTTTAACTTTAATAGGGATCGTATCATAAAATTTTGGGGTTTGCGTTCGCGCCTGGCCTCCATAGAATGGAAATAGGCAGAAACTTTAATAAAGACTTTTCATATCTATCTGTGTAAGTATACTTTGATAATTATATTTCTGTTTGAAGAAATATGGTATAATAAAGTTAAGGGGTGTTCGTTCGCACCTGACCTCCATAGAATGGAAATATTTCCCAAAGTTTAGCAGGTTTCTTTAATATAGATCCGCAGAATATTGTGATAAATGTTTCAGTGTTAACAGGTATGGTACAATAAAGTATGGGGTTTATCTATTTTAGTTTTACTTTCATCATATTTTGCTTTGGTTTTGATACACGCAAATTCAACCCAAATTTACAACCCTTCCTTTTCATAACCTATCATACTTTTATAAATCAGAGTCGATTTTCCGTAGCCTGTTTTTGAACCCAGTCACCGACGGGTACTTTTGCTAGTATAAATATATATTTAAAGATGTGTTTTTATATATATATAAATATGCTCATGTATAGGTTTATGTAAATATATATATATTCATATATATATAAGTTTTATATATATATGTTTATATATCTGTTTATATATACAGTGATGATCATATTTATTGGCACGGTAAAATAAAAGTTAAAATTTGTCTAATAAATTCTAAAAAAGGGATTAAATTAAAGAAAATAACAAAGTATATTATGTATTTTTAACTGGCCTTTCCGATGCAGCAATCGGATTTTAGAAAAAATGAATAACAAAGGAACAACAAACATAATTGCAAAAAACCCTTGTTCAAAATTATTGGCACGATTTATTTAATAATCAATTGTATAGCCTTTGGCCTTGATTACCTTCCTCAGTCGCTTTTCATAGTTTACACCCAAGTTGTTGCACTCTTCAGTAGTAATTTTAGCCCACTCTTCCTGACAATAATCCTCCAATTGAATAAGATTCTTAGGCTTCCTTTGCATTACCCTCAATTTTAATGTTCTCCATAAATTTTCAATTGGATTAAGGTCTGGGCTTTGTGATGGCCACTCCAAAACATTAATATGATTGTCCTCAGGCTATTTCTTAGTCAGTTTAGCCGAATGCTTTGGGTCATTATCTTGCATGAACCACCAACGACGACCAAGTGAGAGCTCTTTAGCAGAGTCTTTCAGGTTTTCATCCAATATTTTAA
>NC_136491.1:112506954-112524454 GCF_053919585.1 Euprymna scolopes
AATAAATAACGTGACGATTACGCCCGTTAACGAACTTAAACTTTCTACACATTATGAACCAAACTGTTTCGTTTTTTTATCAGCCAATTTCATTTTTTTTTTAATGTTTTAACTATTAATATAACATTTATGAAATTAAAATTCACGAAACGAATACAATTTCACTGATTTACGAAATTAAATAGGATTTACATTATTTAGCCAACACAATAAATTAATAAATAGATTATATTGAATTTTTCTAGCTATCATGTATATTAGCGAGACCTGTGGAAATTCCACTGCAGTATCTTTCATATGTAATATATTGCTGCTGGGTATTCTGTGGACGTTCAGCGTGAATGGAGACTCTTTGTAGTCCATTTGTTAAAACTGTAAAATATTTATCTAAGTAATCTAGTTAATGCAGTGTCAGAATATATCTGGTTATTACGGTGTATTCAATATCTTTATAGAAATCTGTGACATATTTCCATTGTATGGACGCCCGGCGCGAACGGAACCCCCACGATATCATTATACCCTCTTTAGACAGTTACTAGCCTTGGATTCTAGCCAAAAGACCAAGAAGTTATATTTTAGTTTCCCTTTTTTTTTTTACATTGCGTTTTCGGCGAACGTTAGTTCCTTTATATTAAAAAATGAGGACAGAAGATAATAACATACTACGAACAGTAAATTAGTGCATCTATATAAAAATAAGTTAATTTTCGTAGTATGTTATCACATTCTATCTTCCTTTTTAATAAATAGGATCTCCCGATTGAATGAGTTATAATCTGGAAACCGTGACACACGTACTTACGTACATACGTTAAAGGAACTACGGTATTAATATATAAATATACAGACAAAAAATGTTCCTACAGTGATAATGGATACATCTGTTTAACAACCATAGAATTTGTAATACTATTAATTATAATAGGTAACATCGACTGAATATGACAAATCACTCAGAACTGGCGTGGAATACGGGCCAGCTAATAATAAATATTCTTTAAATTTTATCCACATACATGTGTTTCTTCCATCAGTGTAAAGCAGGGGTTCTCAACCGGGGTCCACATGGACCCTATGGGTCCATGGAATATTTCTGGAGGCCCACAGGCAAAACATAAAACTTATTATCGTTATTATCATAATTATTATAGTTGTTGTAGAATACTTTATTTGCATTAAATTAGTTTTCATTTAAAAATAAAGCTTAATTATATAATATTTCTTTGATTATTAAAACCTCAAAATTTATATGAGTGTAAAATAGAAGATTGTCTTATGACCAATAGTTATGAAGGGGTCCACCAAGATAAAAAGAAGGGAAAAAGGGTCCATGAGTAAAAAAAAAAAAAAAGGTTGAGAACCACTGGTGTAAAGGATGACTCTGCCGGTCGCATGATTCGAAACCCAGGCCCAAGTTACCTTAACGCTTAATGTATGTGTGTCTACTATATATATATATATATATATATATAAATTTGAGTAGCATGAATACTACTGCAGTTT
This sequence comes from Euprymna scolopes, assembly GCF_053919585.1. Taxonomy (NCBI): domain Eukaryota; kingdom Metazoa; phylum Mollusca; class Cephalopoda; order Sepiida; family Sepiolidae; genus Euprymna; species Euprymna scolopes. The sequence goes on from NC_136491.1 coordinate 112,508,461, forward strand.
CATGGTGTATCCTTTCTCCGGAAATGCTTAAAGTATTCCTGGATGATGTATACATTTCAATAAAAATACATCGATACCTTAAAAACCTAATGCGGTACTTCCCCATGATATTTCGCTGTGTTGTGGTCGTTCTCTCCACTAACTTTTGGATCCATTCCTTAAAATATCGGATCTTATAGGACTTTCATTTTCACATTTTTCTTCGTTCAAATCCTGTTAACTGCTACTACTTTAGGATTAGCTCACCTGAAACACTTTACGTTACATGGCCAGTCTAATCCGATCAGATACTCCAGAGCTATAAGCTCCATTTTCTTTCCCTATGGATGGTAAGTCAATTAGTAGAAATCTATTATTGTAGTTCGGCTCTGGGACATACATTTCAGTTGATAAGTCTTCATTCAAATTATTAATCACCCTCCACAAATGTGTACATTGTATATAAATAAACACATAGAGCAAAATCATTTCAAGTAGTGAGGGGAACTGAAAAAGCAAGTAGCATTTAGACAACCTCGCCATCTATAATATAAATCTCTCCAGTCTGTTTAAATGTATGTACGTATGTATGTATGTATGTATGTATGTATGTATGTATGTATGTATGTATGTCTGCCTAAAACTTTCGACAAAGTGAACGGATTTTCACGAGATCGGTATCGTTTTGAAGCTCGACCCTACGAACGACGAATATCGAAAATTGGCTCAAAACATTAATTCTTTCACCCTCAACTGGGCAGTTTTTTACAAGGATGATCGTTTTTTTTTGGCTGACATTTTTTGAAGGTCATTAAAACCTCGCGTAAACGACATTGCATAAAACGCGTTATTTCGACCGCCCGTGACGTCGCAACCGCGATAGGCGCATCGAAAAGAGCGTTCGTTCTTTTACTCCTGTTTTTCCTCTGGCGTTTACAGTTCGAGCCTGCTTACTGCTCCTATATTTTTCTTTTTTTTTTTTTTGCGCTCGCAATCCCTCCTCCCTTTTTTTGTACAACCAACATCCTTACACACAATTCCACTATATTTTCCATTTTCGCGTCACGGGTTCGAGTCTGCCTGTCTACTACATTTTTTTTTTTTACTCAACACACCCAGGTTAGTCTATCATATAAATCTCACCTGTCTGTTTAAATGTATGTATGTATGTATGTATGTCTAAAAATTTCGACAGAGGGAGCGGATTTTCACGAGATCGGTATCGTTTTGAAGGTCGACCCTTCGGACAACAAATATAGTTTTCCACACTAATATAGAATTGCATGCATACAATATTGGTCATAATTTTTTCCACCGGGGACTTAAATCGCACAAGATGCTTTCGGAGAGTTGATTCGATCCTGGGTAATGTTCTGATGTTATACGGATTACATATTCGTTCTTTTACTCCTGTTTTTCCTCTGGCGTTTACAGTTCGAGCCTGCTTACTGCTCCTATATTTTTCTTTTTTTTTTGCGCTCGCAATCCCTCCTCCCTTTTTTTGTACAACCAACATCCTTACACACAATTCCACTATATTTTCCATTTTCGCGTCACGGGTTCGAGTCTGCCTGTCTACTACATTTTTTTTTTTTACTCAACACACCCAGGTTAGTCTATCATATAAATCTCACCTGTCTGTTTAAATGTATGTATGTATGTATGTGTGTCTGCCTAAAAATTTCGACAGAGGGAGCGGATTTTCACGAGATCGGTATCGTTTTGAAGTTCGACCCTTCGGACAACAAATATCGAAAAATTGGCTAAAAAATTTTATTTCGTCACCTTCACTGGGCGCTTTTCTACAGGGAGGGGTTGCTTTTCCCCCCGATATATTCGAAAGTCATCCCATATTTTCGGTTGATTAGCCTTAATTTAAACCTCCGTTACTTCCTGTTTGGCGATGGGCACAGCAGCAAAGACGTCACAAATTTTTTTTTCACGTTCTTTTTCTCCTTCGCGGTACGGGTTCGAGCCTGCCTGTCTACTATCACTTTTTTTTTTTTTGCTCAACACACACCTCCAAACACCCGAGCAATGCCGGGCATCCAGGCTAATCTAAAATATATTCGGAAAGAACCACCACAGTCTAAATTAAAAGCTAATGTTATTTTTTTTAGGTCATCAGAAATGATAATAATTTATATATGAAAAATTAAATTACTGACATAGTTTTATATGCGAACACTTACAAACCATAATTTGTTTTTTTTTCATTTTCACAGAAGGGGCAGATAGGGGAGTGTACACTACTTATGCATAATAATTATTAGTGGACCTGAATTTGAACTTTGATATTTCGAAGTTTATAAACAAAAATAATTCCTTCAAAAATAGTAAGCCAACAGAAATTACCCATGATTCAAAAAAAAAGAAAAGAAAAGAAAAGAAAAAATGTGCGAGCAACATAATCTTCCAAAATGTTATAAACAAAAATGACATCTTCAAACTACATCTTCAAATGATTAAAACGCTAATTGTATTTCTTAGCCGCGTTATGTCGCCTTTTTTATATATATATAAATTCCTTATCTATATAAAAATATAATAAGGCATTTCAGGTTCGTGTTTACAATGTCACCTTTCCCACACATAATTTTTTTTTTAGATCATTCAAATAGCAACTAGTGATTAATCTGATGTCGCTAAGGCAAAAAAAAAATAAGACATTGCATTATTCGAACTACTGTTCTTATCTTGAGTGCTATTTTCACAAATTTTCATCCGATGTAACGCCCACCGTTTCCAGGTGTCTCTTGCCGAACTAAGGAATCTTTTCGGGAATCCGCACGGAACTCCGAACGAAACACTTTATGTAATCAACGGGGTAAGTTATGATCGGGTAGAAGTCTTAAATAATTCGCAGTTGTGTTGTGAGTATCACCTGTACTGAGGATTGAATGTTCAACCTCCAATGGTGTCAGTTAGAACTGAATGTTAGCAGGTACTTTATCTTTGCAGACAAATCTAGTATGACTTTTCAGAGCCTTAAATCTATTCTTGTTTTTAGATGTTAGTAATACTATAGAACTAACTATTACCACACACACACACACACACACACACACACACACACACACACACACACACACACACACACACATACATATATACATTAATTGTAACTATCTATTATTCATAACTAATGGTTCCCATATTGTGTTAAATTCTATAGTAGGTCTGCTTATTAAGTGATTTACTTTCCAACGTTCTTGTCTGTCCATAATTTTTACTTCGTCCCATAATGGTAGATAGTTTTCATTCTTTATCCATATGTGAACAGCTATATCCAACTTTTTAATCTCTCCTCACGTATTACGACTTTCCGGTATTCTTTTAGCTTTACTTTTAGTGGACGAGATGTCCCAGCTTGGTATAGTTTTCCACACTAATATAGAATTGCATGCATACAATATTGGTCATAATTTTTTCCACCGAGGACTTGAATCGCACAAGATGCTTTCGGAGAGTTGATTCGATCCTGGGTAATGTTCTGATGTTATACGGATTACATATTCTTTGAATTTTTTTTTCCGAGAAGCTCTTCATGTATGTACAAAATCTGATGAGTTTTTAGATTATGTCTTTGCTGTTAGGTCCAGATTTCTTGAAGCTGATGGCATGCTCTCTGGATGATTGTTTCGGTAGAGGTTTTCTCTTAAACTATCCATCTATTCTTGATATGTATTGCTGTTACTACATATTGCTTTTTTGTCTGTGCTGTAAGCAACGGACGGTTCTTTTCTTTACATTATATAGGTGGTGAGAGTTGAAAATTTGATATTGTCCAATGAGCGATGACATAAACTCTTAATCAATGCGAGTTATTAGCACATCTCGAAAATTTGTCAATTTAAAGTTCGCCGCCTCTAAAAATAACACCCTGTATATTAGTTTTGTTCACTCAAACAATGTATATTGTGATTGAAGAGTAATGGGATACTTTTATACATGGGAAGGTTTATAGGCGCCAACTTGGGTTGTTAGTTTGGCAGCAACGTTTTTGTTCGAGTTACATTTAAATTTCTACTCGTGGAAATGAATAGGGCAAGAGAAAGCAAAGGTTTCGCTTAAATTTAGAACACTATTTTCGTTTAACAGTCTTGTTTAAGTTTGAAAGAGCATTTTCGTTCGTCTGTCAGACATTTGTCTGTGTAAAAGACCAACGAAAATGCTATTTTAAATTCAAAACGTAAAAGTTGTGTGTTCATGCGTTAAAAGTAATTAAACATTTCGTTGTTTCATAGATTTTTAAGACTAAAATATATTCATTATTGTTGTATTATGGGGTGCGTTAGCATCAATATAATGTAAAACATCTTACCGCATATTGTCCAGCCTTCGTGTGTGTGTGTGTGTGTGTGTGTGTGTGTGTGTGTGTGTGTGTGTGTGCAGCACATGGTGAAAATGAATGGAAAATTAGGAACAAATAAGATAACAACTCACAGTTGCTTGGTGATACACATTTATTAGAGTTGCTTGGTGATACACATTTATTAGAGTTGCTTGGTGATACATATTTATTAGAGTTGCTTCTTGGTGATACATATTTATTAGAGTTGCTTGGTGATACACATTTATTAGGGTTGCTTGGTGATACACATTTATTAGAGTTGCTTGGTGATACATATTTATTAGAGTTGCTTGGTGATACATATTTATTAGAGTTGCTTGGTGATACATATTTATTAGAGTTGCTTGGTGATACACATTTATTAGAGTTGCTTGGTGATACATATTTATTAGAGTTGCTTGGTGATACACATTTATTAGGGTTGCTTGGTGATACACATTTATTAGAGTTGCTTGGTGATACATATTTATTAGAGTTGCTTGGTGATACATATTTATTAGAGTTGCTTGATGATACATATTTATTAGAGTTGCTTGGTGATACATATTTATTAGAGTTGCTTGGTGATACACATTTATTAGAGTTGCTTGGTGATACATATTTATTAGAGTTGCTTGGTGATACATATTTATTAGAGTTGCTTGGTGATACACATTTATTAGGGTTGCTTGGTGATACACATTTATTAGAGTTGCTTGGTGATACATATTTATTAGAGTTGCTTGGTGATACATATTTATTAGAGTTGCTTGGTGATACACATTTATTAGAGTTGCTTGGTGATACACATTTATTAGAGTTGCTTGGTGATACACATTTATTAGAGTTGCTTGGTGATACATATTTATTAGAGTTGCTTGGTGATACATATTTATTAGAGTTGCTTGGTGATACACATTTATTAGAGTTGCTTGGTGATACACATTTATTAGGGTTGCTTGGTGATACATATTTATTAGAGTTGCTTGGTGATACATATTTATTAGAGTTGCTTGGTGATACACATTTATTAGAGTTGCTTGGTGATACATATTTATTAGAGTTGCTTGGTGATACACATTTACGAGCATATATAAGAACAAATCAAACATAATACATAAAAGGGTTAATAACTGAAAACGGACGGGAATTATGTTTATTTGTCCATTTTGAAAGTCACTCTCCTTCCCTCCACTTTGCCACTTCCGGTCGTTAATCTCGTGAGAAGTTACGAGAATTTAAAGTCTCGGACTCAGACAAAGGGAGGCAACTTTGTCCAAAGAAGTAAAGAGTTACTTCCCTGTATAGTACTTTTGTGCCATCCATCTCCCCTTTAAATTTTCTCGCTTGTACGACTTAAGTTGAGGATCCACCTGTAAGTGTTGTGTCGAATAACGGGTACGAACTGACTACCTGATGTTTGGTTCCTGCACTACAACTTCGGTGCTCTGGAAGCTTCTGGAGTTTGTTGTGGCAAGTTGAAGGTGTCCAACAAGGTGATTGGTCGTTGTATTCTATCTGGAAGATGTGATGGTCGCAGTTGGTTGAAGTGTCGAACCCAAATTGAATTTTGGACATTTACCTCGTACTTTACATTTCCAGTTCGCTGTACAATGTAAGCTTGGGTCCAGGACTCTTTGTTGTTCCGGAAGTCTTTTGTTAGAACTTGTTGATCCGGTAAGAATGTTCTTTGAAGAGAACCATGATGGCGGTTGTACTGCCGTTCTATTTTTATGTTCATCTTCATTCGGCTGGTGAGCTACCATTTGATGTGCTAGGGTTTGGTGTTGCCATATATATTGTCTCTTCTCTTCTGAGTTTTAAAAGAGCTCTTTTAAAGGTATCCAGAAGACGTCCAACATGACCATTCGACTGTGGATGGAAAGGTGTTGCGCGAATGTGGTTCATATAATTTCGTTGGCAGAATGTGGAGAAGTTTGCTGAGCTAAAAGCGGTGCCGTTGTCAGAAACCCATGTTTCAGGAATTCTGAATTTGCTGAAAATCTGAAGTTTTGAAATTATTTACTCAGAAGTGATACGGTTCATTTGGCATATCTCGGGCCATTTTCTTGTAGGCATCTACAACAATGAGAAAGGATTTTCCATGTGTGGGCCCTGCAAAACCTATGTGAAAGGCGTGACCAGGCGGAATCTGGAACAAGCCAAGAAGCAAGTATAGATTTTCGAGGGGATTTAGCTGCTAGCTGACATTTAGTGCAAGTGCGTGCAGAGTTTTTTTAGTTGCTTATCTATTTTCGTCACATAAACGTAACTGCGCTTTCATGCGACTGATCCATGGGTGTTCCAAATAGGATTTTAGGATTCTGTTTTGCAACGATGAGGGAATGATAACTCGTTTGGCAAGGAAAAATATGCCATCAACCTCTGATAAGGAAGATTTCCGTTGGAAAGTATGGTAGTAACTGTTTCTTTTGAGGTACTGCTAGCCACTTGATACGGTGGTAGTAGATGATTTTTGTAGTAGAGTCTCAGAATTTTTGGCTTCTTTAATCATGTTAGAAGTGACTGGTATTTCCTCTATTGTAGCTGTGAGCGTTGAAGAGATTTCTGACCCTAGGGATATTGCTGCAACGACAAAGTGTTCAGGTAGCTTCTTGTGCATACAAATGAATTTTGACAGGGCATCTGCATTCCCAATCGAATTAGTTAAAAAGTACTTTATTAAAAAAATTGTAGTCCAATAATGTGGTAGCCCATCGTTGTATCCTACTTAGATCCAAAAATGGTCACTAAAGATTTATGATTTGTAACCAAAGTAAAGTGACATCCATAGATCAGATTATGGAATTTCTTTACAGCATATATTATTGCAAAAGCTTCTTTCTAGGTTTGACCGTAGTTCCTTTCTGCATGTACCAATGACCTATATTCATGAGCAATAGTTTTCTGACCGCCATCAGGAAAATGGTGAGAGATCACGGCTACAACACCATAGTCAGAAGCATCGGAATCCACAATAATGTTCAAAGATGGATTAAAATGAGCCAGAAGAAAATCTGAAGGGAGTGAAGCCTTGATTTTGTCAAAAGCAGCTTTGCATTTTGGTAACCAGTTCCATGCAATCCCCTTTTCAGGAGATTATTAAAACTATTTCGGATGCGGTGTAACTTCCGAAAATTAGCTGTAATGGCTTATCAACCCAAGGAAAGGACGCAGAGTTTTGACCTCTGTTAGAGCTGGCATGTTTTTGATGGCTGATATGTTCTCTGAGTCGACACATTGACCTGTTTTGTTTTATGGGATGAAGTAAAAATAATAAACAGAGAGACCCACTGGAAAGTGAGAAAACTTAAAGAAACAGCTCACATGCTCGGACATAACAACCTACTGAGCAAACCAAGCATAGAGCTGAATGCAATTTGGACACCTCTGATAGAGAGAGAAAACCTTGAATAACAACATAGGTTTAACATTAACAAAAACCAACTAAGAATTGTCCTAGTGACATATGGCCGAGTGGTCCTAGACGTTGTATCAAAGTTTACAGTTACCCAAAGGTGCTGAGTTCAATCCTGAACGAAGGCAGTGAAAAAAGTAACATTGAAAAACAGAGAATCAGCAACTATGTCCCAAAGCCTAGCTGGAGTCCGAACAGGGTACCCCCGTAATAATAATAAAGGGTTGGGTTCGAGACTCCTAACAAACCGTTCACCTGACGAAGGCCGGAGGGCAAAACGGCCGAAACGTTGTGACAATAACAACCAAGATGAGGAAGTCAGTCCGACAAACTCAATCAATTCGATTTATAGTAAAACTGAAATAATATTTTTAAACTTGAAATAATATTTTCGTTGAGCAGTCTCGCTTAAGTTTAAAATAGTATTTTTGTTAGTTACACTTAAATTTGAAACAGCATTTTCCTTGTTTTTTTTTTTTTGGGGGGGGGGGGTTTCATGCTTAAGTTTGTAATGAAATTTTTGTTGATCTGTTAAATAGCATTTTCCTAAATTTGAAATACCATTTTCGTTGGTATATCACGCTTAATTTTTAAATAACATTTTCGTTAGTCTGTCAAGGTTAAGTTTGAAATATATTTTAGTTTATCTGTCACACTTAAATTTTAAATAGCATTTTCGTTGGCCTACCGCGCTCAAGTTTACCATAGCATTTTCGTTGGTATGTCACGTATAATTTTGAAATAATATCTTTGTTAATCTTTCACGCTTATTTTGGAAATAACGTTTTCATCCCTTAACGGACAGTTAGAATGGATGTATTGTAAGAATATCTAGCTTTGTTTATAGTTGCTATTATTACTATTTTGGTAAGTGTGAATTTAATAGAGCACATCTCCATCCCTTTCATTTTTATACATCGCGGTGGATTCGGGTTTAATGGCCCACATTGCAATTCGATTGAACCGTTCTGCGTCTCGTTAGGATTTTGGAGTTGATAGAGTCCAACGTTTATACAAACTTTTGTGAGAGAGAATTTGAACTAAAATATAAAGAAGAAAAAATATAAAAGCTAAAACTTACGAATCAAAGGTGTTCGTAAATTTTTTCTTGAATTAGTCACAGTTTGATGAATTATACGATGAACATGTATTTATCGAAACATTAATTCCTTAAAATCTAAGATGACATCGAAAAAAAAGGGTGCGAATACATGAATAACGTGTAAAGGTATTATATTCGTTTACATCAGAACGAACATTATTAATAATGCGTGATATGCGTATTTAGCGATAAAAAATGGCGTCCAGCGTGGTAATAAAATGGTATATACGAGGACACGCGGAAAGTTTGTTGAATTAATACAGGTTGGTTTCTAAAATCAGTCATTATGTTTCGAAAAAAAAACATAGGAAAGAGTTCTGGGGTGACGGTGGCTAATTGATTAACGACACGGACTGCTTAAGGAGTAGATAGGCTTCCAAACTCCTTTGCCTATTAGCTAGGCGTAAAGGTCGAATCACAGGGAGTCGGCAGACCTTCAGTGGTCGATCTTGTTTCCTGACTAGAGCAATGAACGCCGTTTTCCCCACTCCCGACACATCCCATCCCCTAAACTGGGCACTTGGGAGTGCTTGAATGCCATAATGCCAGTACAAGTAGATTGGATTGACCATCGTCTGATGGGTTGATGGTACCGGATAGACAGTTCCTGGTTGCTGTTCCCGACTGGTAGTACAGGTGCCCTAACTCTTTGTTAGCGCTTAGAGCGGCTGCTCCATCAACAGTTGTATAATATCGGGTTGTTTGCAGTGCAATGTCGCGTATGGAAAGGGACCCTGCACTCATCCCCGGTGGGTTATCCCGAGGCCATAATCCTAGTAGATGGCAGGACAACTGATGGTCTGCTTGTGTTGCATGTCTGGTATTCTGCATAACCACTTGTTCAGCATCCCTTACCTAAACTGAAACTCTTAAAAAAAAATGACAGTACAATAAAAAATTACACTAAAACCAGGCCCAAACTCAAACAAAACCAACCTGCCTTCTCCCTTGAGGCTTGCATTCATGAACATCCGTGGGCTTAGAACTAATTTAAATGATGTCGAAGCATTTCTCCAAAGAAACACCCCGGATATCTTAGCACTAAGTGAGACTAACCTACACTCCTCCATCCCCTCTAACTACTTTAACATGCCTGGCTATCTCCCACTCTGCCGTAAGGACTCTGACAGACATATGCACGGTCTTGGAGTCTACATTCGTAACACCCTCCCTTTGACTATAGAAACAAACCTAGAATCGAACGATCAAGCCTCTATGTGCTTTAGACTGAACATGCAACATAACATTAGCTACTTTTATTTTCTCTACCGCTCTCCCTCGACCCAGGACTGCACCATAATAAACAAAGTCTCTGACAGCATAGACACAGCACTCTCCATCGACACTAGTGCACAAGTACATGTATTTGGTGACTTTAATGTCCACCACAAAAACTGGCTTGGATTCTCTCCTTACACAGATGCAGCGGGCAGCACAACACATAGCTTTCTGACCACAGTTCCCGATGATTGTATAACAAATGCTGACAGCCCAATCGGGAACGCTGATCATCCAGTGATAATGGTTGAAATCGCCCTAAACTCTAGACCCAAAACTGAAGAGCCGATGCTCAAAACAACGAGATATTATAAAAAGGCTGACTGGGAAGCCATCAGAGATCTTATCAGAGATTCCCCATGGGGAAATATTTTTTCTCTTTCTGCTGAACAGTGCGCAAATGAGGTCACTGAATTGTTCAAAACGGCAATTGAAGCACATGTTCCCTTGTGGAAATTTCACAGCAAGCCCCACTCTACCCAATGGTTTACTTCTAGGCAGCATACATACCGCAGATTTAACCAACATAAGTCCAGATCAAACAGACTGAAGTATATAGAAGCTAGAAGTAACGTTAAGAAAGAAATAGCGACATCTAAGAGAGAATTTACTGAAACCACTAAAAAACGCATCGAAGCACAAAAATTAGCAACGCGTGACTACAACAGTGTAGTAAATAATGGGCAATCAATAATTCTCCCACTTACAAATAATCACGAGGTTGTTTGCTCAGCAACCGACAAGGCTAATATGCATGCCAGTCGGTTTGCCTCAAACTCCACACTGGTCCTTCCAACCACCCCCTCCCTGACTTTCCTTTGCAGACAGACGCCACGCTAGACGATCTGAAAACCACCCCTGCTCAGGTGCATGCTATCATAAAAAACCTTGACACTTCAAAAGCATGTGGACCCGATCTCATCCCAGCTGTGCTATTAAAAAAGTGCTCAGCCGAAGTAGCTCCAGTTCTCTCCAAACTCTGCATCAAAGGCCTTAATGAATCTTGCTTTCCGAGCTGTTGGAAAACTGCTTCTGTTGTACCAGTATTCAAGAATTCTGGCGAAAGAACTGACCCATTAAATTATCGCCCCCATTAGCCTTCTCCCACTTTTCGCCAAAATATTTGAGACCATAATTGACCTTAATCACCTTACTGATGCTAAACTTCTGACTGACAAACAATATGGATTTAGACAAGCCCGTTCCACAGCAGACATCCTAACTGTAATCTCTGAACGTATATATCATTCACTGGGCAAAGCAGGGGAGGGCAGAGTGGTAGCTCTAGATATATCTAAGGCTTTGGCAGGGTATGTCATGAGGGTCTCCTCAGGAAAATTAGATCATACGGTATCACTTAACATAATTAAATCCTTCTTAGATAAGAGAAAAATGTCAGGTTGTCCTCGACGGTCGTACATCTAAGCAATATGATATAAATGCGGGAGTGCCTCAGGGGTCTATCCTTGGACCTCTATTGTTCCTAATATTCATTAATGATCTCCTCGACAAAACTGCCTCTGAGATGGGTATATATGCTGATGAAACCACACTCTATAACAGGCAGCATGACAGGAAAACAAATGAACACATATCTAAAGAAATGGAAAAAAATACTAGAGGATGACCTCCAATCTGTAGTGGAATGGGGACAAAAATGGATGGTCACTATAAATGCTGCCAAGACTAAACTGGTTTCCTTCAATCATTACAAGAAACCTTCTCTGCCACCAATAGCAATGGCTAGTGACTCTTTATCTGAGAGTACATCTTTCAAACTGCTTGGCCTAACGTTTACCGGAAACATGAGTTGGAACAATTACATTGAAAGCATTGCCAGGGCCGCTCCGAAGAAGGTAGGCTCTCTCTACCGTGCTAGAAAACTACTAACACCCGAAAGTATCCTGTACCTCTATAAGGCCACCATTCACCCATGTATGGAGCATTGCTGTCACATTTGGGCTGGTGCATCTGCTACTAGTCTTTCGCTCCTAGACAAGGTTCAAAAGAGAGTCGCCAATCTGATAGGCCCTGAACTGGCATCTAAGCTTCAGCCTCTGTCTCATCGACGAAATGTTGCATCCCTCTGCCTTTACTACAAGTATTTTAATGGTGAATGCTCTGGCGAACTGCAGGACGCAAACACCCTCGACAAACACGACAGGCAGCTAAATCCCACCCCTCACAGTAGAGATCCCTAGATGTAAAAGATCTTTCTACTCCAGTAGTTTCTTCTCCAGAACCGCTAGACTCTGGAATCCCATTCCAGGTCCCTGCTTCCCAAACTCTACTGACATGCGGAAGTTCAAGTTTTACGTGAAACGACATCTTGCTGCCCAAATCCCAACATAGTACCCCAGTAGTTGTTCCCCCTGATAGTAGCCCCCTACGCCAAAGTGGCAATGTGCCTTGTTTGGGGTGAAAATGTAAAAAAAAAAAAAAAAAAAATCTCGGCATACCAAGTTCGTTCCACAGAAATACTTTCATCAAACCCATACTTGACTTTGTGTCTACCCTCCCGAAAAGAGGTCAATAAATATTTAACACTCAAGAATTCATGCATCCTCCCCCACCGAAAAAGAAACAACATAATTCATATAAAACTCATCAGAGTGAAAATTTTTTATACAAGATGCCCAGTTTTAACGCGTAGAAACGATTTGTAAGATTTTTTAAAACAATAGACGAAACTTACAAATCATTTTAATACTTAAAAATTAGACGAGTTCGCCCTTTTATTTTGTGCTTTGCGTTTGTGTTAAAAGTTCAAAACGGTTAAACAGCATTACGAGTTCTTGAGTGTTAACTATTCTGAACTTTTAGTGTGTAAAAAAAAATCATACAAATAGTTTCTACACGTTAAAAAAAAGCCGGTATTCAAAATGAAAATACTTAAAATCACTTCTGCGCATATATCTCTGCGCCTGAATTGAACAAATAAAAACATTTTAAACCAATCATATGCATTTCTATTAAATTTGCTGTTTTATCAACCCAAAGTTCATAAAAAGCCAGACTTTTCCTTCAATCATCATCAAAGCATCTTGTGGTCCATTCTCGGGCAGTGTCCAATGCACCCTCAGATCCGCACCAGAGCATGCCTCACTTTAGGGACAGTCTGTAGGGATGTGTCCGACAGTCTGCACGTCGGCGCTGAAGGGACATCGTGCGTCGTGTACATAGCTCCACTTTTGCAACTTCTCATGTTTTGGTAACCTTCGCTCGGGCCCGTTTGAGCGTTACCCACCCTTTTGGGCGGAGTCCAGCATCTGTTGGGAGGTCTTCTTTCGGTGCCAAAAGAGCCTCGTTGTTGTTTTTGACTGACTAATTCCACTAACGCAGGCGGAAAGACGCTAGTGTTGTTCGTTTGGTACCCTATGACAGTGTCGAAACTCTTCCGGGATGGTAATCGCTGCAGCACCTCTTGATGTCCTGCTGCTGCTGTTGTTTTGCACACGATTCAAAATGAAAGCATGTATAAGTATAATCGTTTTGCTTTTAGTACGGCTAACTCAATAACACGATTCTTGTTGTCAGTTTAGTAAAATAGGCTACAACTCAAATATTCACGAAAGCTAGCGTCTATGTTTACACACGTTTATGTGCTACTACAAGCGTACTACGCTGTTCTGTTTAACGTAAGTTCTCTCTTTGCGGCGAATGTTTTCTTTACTCGTTCGCCTTCTGTTTCTCAATGACTCTTCCTTATACTTTCTTTATGTCTGTCTATTTATCTGTGCCGCTTACATCACGATTGACATCACAATTGGCGTCAATTACATTCTCCATAATTTTCTTTGATTCCAACCAAAAATATTTTCTCGTAAAAATTTACAAATACAGTCCAGAATCCGTTTGTTTGTCGAATCTTAATAAATTATTATGATCATTGTCCGTTGACTGACACCATAAAACATTACGAACTCAATTGCGTTCCGCGTTTCGCTAATTATTTAGCAATACAATTCGCCTTTTTTATTTTATAGTTTCAAGTCTTGTGTATTTCGTCAGTAAATTTTAGAAACTAATTTGTCGTAAACGATACTTGTCCCATCGTGTTACATCTAAAGTCAGTTCAGGTCCCCATGATTAAGATCATATAGGAGGGGTAATTAGTAAATTGGATAATATTTCAGACTACGGAATTGGTTATACCAAATTCAAAGCTTCGCGATTCACGCACTAATACTGTTGTAAAAGACGTAAATCCTTTTTCGCAGCTGAAAAGGTCTTATAATAATTATCTCTGTGGAATTATTCAAGAGATGTGAATTTATGGCGTACGGGGGAAGTGCTAATGTTCCGAACTCCGTGATGTGAAAATGCGATAAAATCATGTACCGCATAGAAATTTTTCGCTCAGCGGGTTGATGTGTCGTCATTCATGGTAGGTCCTCGCCTGACAGCTAATGTGTCGCCACTTTCGACGAGAAGAGAAAGAGAAATAAACAAAACAAACAGAAGCGACGTTCGTTGTTAGATCGATAAAGGCAAATAATAATGCAAGCTTTAATATTTATACCGATTTTCTTATTTTGTCTGTCTAATAGTCTTGAACTAGTTACAAAAGAGGCATACAAACATTGGCGTTTCTTATGTTATTAGAAGAAAACGTAACCCGTTAGGTCACGCTTTGGGCTCAGGTTAGATTGTTAAAATCGAAAAAAGCGAGTTTGTAAAGACAGATTTAAAACAAATAAATAAAAAACAAATAAAATACTGTCACATCTAGGCTGGTACATCTACGACTAATTTCTCACTCTTAGACAGAATCCAAAAAAGAGTTTAAAATCTGATAGGTTTCGTACTATCAGCCAAGCCCTAGCTTTTGTCTCATCATCGCAATATTGCATCCTTGTGTCTGTTCTCCTCCTCCTCCTCCTCCTCAACAACAACAACAACAACAACGACGACGACGACGACGACGACGACGACGAAAATCATTTTCAAAACGAAATTCGATTCATTTTTAGAACGAAAGGTTTATTTGGCGACAGAAAGTCAGACAGCGAGCAAAAAGAAAGGCATAAGACTTTTTGAAGTCGCAAGCTGGGCAGTAATTTTTAGGGGTCTTTCAGGTCGGTCAGCAGTTATCTGCAGCGAAAATCTGGAGTGTCCAGTGGACAGGGACAGGATAGAGAACAGAGAAGAGAGAGGTCTGTCTTCGATGCTTGAGCGGTTCTCTCGGCTGACGGGCCGTGATTCTCAAAGGGGCTAAACAAATTCCTAACCCTAACCCATCGCCGCAACGTTGCGTCCCTGTGCCTGTTTTGCAAGTACTTTAATGAAATGTGCTCTGATGAATTCATAGTCCTTCTCGACGTACATACTTGCGTCTAACTCGACAAGCAGCAAAATCGAACTCCTTCACTGGTGAGACACCGAGATGCCGGAAGGCCTTCCACTCCAATAGTTTCCTACCTCGAACTGCTAGACTTTGAAATTCCTTTCCTGTTTCTTGATTAACTAATTGTAGATGTTTAAACATAATGTGAAAAACATCTCCCTGCTCAACTCCCTACAATCTTATTTTTAGGCATGATCCCAAATAGTAGTTCCTTACTTTCAAACGCCGTGTTTGGGACAAAAAAAAAGATTAAAATAAATAAATAAATGCATAAAAGACAAGATATAAAACTAGTTTAATCGGTTTATCCCTCTTATACTTTTTCCTTCTCCCTATTTCGCTCCTCAGCTACGGGTTAAATAGTATAATTTTTCTCGCCGTTTGTTTAGAAAGAGAGAATATTAGGGCATGGGCCAAAGGAAATCGTTTTCTTTTTACCCTTTTTTTTATTATTCAAACGCGATCGTCACAAGATACGCCAAAATTTAAGGCGCGTAGTTTCCAATTTGTCGTTGAACTAAATGGACCTAATTTAAT